>NW_022319493.1:0-12311 GCF_002776525.5 Piliocolobus tephrosceles
GCAATTATGTGTCTTGGAGTTGCTCTTCTGGAGGAGTATCTTTGTGGTGTTCTCTGTATTTCCTGAATTTGAATGTTGGTCTGCCCTGCTAGGTTGGGGAAGTTCTCCTGGATGATATCCTGTAGAGTGTTTTCCAATTTGGTTCCATTTTCCCCCTCACTTTCAGGCACCCCAATCAGACGTAGATTTGGTCTTTTGACATAATCCCATACTTCTTGCAGGCTTTGTTCATTTCTTTTTCTTTTTTCTTTTGGTTTCTCTTCTCGCTTCATTTCATTCATTTGATCCTCCATCGCTGATACTCTTTCTTCCAGTTGATCAAGTCGGTTACTGAAGCTTGTGCATCTGTCACGTATTTCTCGTGTCATGGTTTTCATCTCTGTCATTTCGTTTATGACCTTCAGTTGTGTGTCTCAGTTCCCCTGGCTAGGAAAAGGGACTCCCTTCCCCCTCGCGCTTCCCAGGTGAGGCGATGCCTCGCCCTGCTTCAGCTCTCGCTGGTCGGGCTGCAGCAGCTAACCAGCACCGATTGTCTGGCACTCCCAAGTGAGATGACCCCAGTACCTCAGTTTAAAATGCAGAAATCACCGGTCTTCTGTGTCGCTCGCGCTGGGAGATGGAGACTGAAGCTGTTCCTATTCGGCCATCTTGCTCCGCCCCCCTGCCTCCTTTTCCCTCTTATTAGAAAGTAGGCACAGTGAGAGCAGAGACTTAGTATATCTTGTTTCTCTAATATACCTTCTATATCTGCAACATATTACCTATTTCTGGTTAAAAAATATATATATATGTAATATATATATATTATATGTATATAATATATATAGTTGAATGAATGGAATAAGTACTATTAGCAACAAAGTAATAATCAAATTCTTAAGACCATATATTTATTTGCCTAATGTACATTGTGATTAAGTATTGAATCTGAGTTCTCCCCCAGCTTAATCAGTCTCCCTATAGTTAGCTATAACCCAGTGTTGTGTGGACATGATACAATTTGCCTTCATTTGCAGAACTGTTTATTGCCTCCTAAAAATAATCAACAATGTGATTCTGTAAACGATCATGAATCTGAAATAAGATATAAAATACCAAATTTAAATTAAACTGTCACTATGGTTATGAGTAATATTTGCTCTGTTTTCTTTGTAAAATATTTGGTTTTCTTAAAATCCTTGCTCTTTAGGCCATTTATTATGTTAGCCAGCTTTAAAAATACTTTAAATCAGGAAAGACATTTAATCTGGACAATGCATTTATTAATGGCATTGTTTAATATTGAAAAAGCTTAAAATATTGATTATTTACTTTTATCCTAACATGTCATTCTGTATGAGTCCAAATGGTTGATTAAAAAATATATATATAGGATTTTTTATTTGTCTGTGGAGTTAACTCTTTCTTCTGTAAAGCACATCAGAAGTAGTATTACCTTTTTATTTGAAGCCAGGGATATTGACATAAAAATTAGTAAAAATGCTAGTAAAAATAAGCACAATGAAAAGAATATTAAAATTCAGTACACAGTAGTTTATCAATAATCTTTGTTTGTTGATGGTTATTGTAGTGAGCCAGAAACTCCTAATCAAGATTTTTTTTAAATGATAGAATAAGTTGGACACTTAAAACTTCAGCATAGCAGCTGTAGGACATTTGTTCATTTGCTACAAGTCTCTCCAAGCTTGTTTTCTCAGACTTTTACAATATACACCAATAATTACATTCATGCTTGTTGAGAGATTATATTTAAAAAATTATAAAGTATAAATTAGCATAAAGATATAAATACTGCAGATATCAATATTAATAATAATAATAATTGATCCCATTGACTCTGTAACTCTTTTTCAAGCATCAGCCCATTTTTATCATTTACTTTTAGTAACTCTGCCACACTTGGATCAGCTGCAGATTATCTCCTTTTACTTCCTATATTTTACTCAACATTTTATGTTCAAATGAAAAATTTGTAATAAAGAATTACCTAGCTGTATTAGTCATCATTATGTTCCTTGGTTCTCCACATATGGTCAAAGGTATTACATATAGAATCAGTAAACTCTTTGCTTCTCATGAGTGACAAATCATGAGTGACAAATGCATTTATTTTGCATAACTCTCTAAACAGTTCGTGCCAAGGACTATCAGCGTTCTCCATACTATTAGAAGTAGAGTCCTTAGTAATTTGAGATCTAATCATATTCAGCAGCCAACTCCAGAAATCCCCAAACCAACGAAAGAACTCCGTCTTTAATATTCTGTTCCTCTAGAACCACTCCTGGTACCAAAATATCTGTATTACTCAGGGTTCTCTAGAGGAACAGAACAAATGGAAAGTATATATATAAGAGTTTATTAAGTGTTAACTCACATAATCACAAGGACCCACAACAGGCCATCTGCAGGCTAGGAAAGAAAAAGAGCCAGTTTGAATTCCAAAACTGAAGAACTAGGAGTTCGATTTTTGAGGGCAGGAAGCGTCCAGCATGGGAGAAAGATGTAGTCTGGGAGGCTAGGTCAGTCTCTCTTTCTACATTTTTCTGCCTGCTTATATTCTAGCCACACTGGCAGCTGATTAGATTGTGCCCACCCAGATTAACTGACTCAAATGTTAACCTCCTTTAGCAATACCCTCACAGACACACCTAGATCAATACTTTGTAGCCTTTAATCCAATAAGGTTGACACTAAGTATTAACCATCACAATAGGCTATTTATTACTGATTCAACTTTGGGGCTCATTATTTGTCTGTACAGGGATTCCATTAATTCCTGGCTCAGCCTCTTCACATTCTTTATATGTTGCGTTATGTTGTGTTACATTGATGAAACTGTCTCCAATCCACAGTGGCAATCCATCTGGAAACAGCATTGCACTGACATTGGGAAACACTTTCTGAAGAGACATCTGATTTTTAAAACAGCAGCAAGGCTGGGGGAGGGGTGCCTGCCATTGCTGAGGCTTAAGTAGGTAAACAAAGCCACCAGGAAGCTCAAACAGGGTGGAGCCCACCACAGCTCAAGGAGGCCTGCCTGCCTCTGTAGACTCCTCCTATGGCGACAGGGCATAGCTAAACAAAAAGCAGCAGAAACCTCTGCAGATGTAAATGACCCTGTCTGAAAGCTTTGAAGAGAGCAGTGGATCTCCCAGCACAGAGGTTGAGATCTGAGAATGGACAGACTGCATGCTCAAGTGAGTCCCTGACACTTGAGTAATCTAACTGGGAGATATAGCCCACTAGGTGCAGAGCAACACCTCACACGTCACAGGACTGGGCACACCTCTGAGACAAAGTTTTCAGAACAAGAATCAGACAGCAACACTCGCTGTTCAGCAATATTCTATCTTCTGCAGGCTCCGCTGATGATACCCAGGCAAATGGGGTCTGGAGTGGACCTCAAGCAAACTCCAACAGACCTGCAGCTGAGGGTCCTGACTGTCAGAAGGAAAACTAACAAACAGAAAGGACACCCACACCAAAACCCCATCAGTACGTCACCATCATCAAAGACCAAAGGCAGATAAAACCACAAAGATGGGGAAAAGCAGGGCAGAAAAGCTAGAAATTCAAAAAATCAGAGCACATCTCCCCCTCCAAAGGAATGCAGCTCATCGCCAGCAACGGATCAAAGCTGGATGGAGAATGACTTTGACGAGTTGAGAGAAGAAGGCTTCGGTCGATCAAACTTCTCAGAGCTAAAGGAGAAACTACGTATCCAGTGCAAAGAAACTAAAAATCCTGAAAAAATAATGGAAGAATGGATAACTAGAATAATCAATGCAGACAAGGCCATAAACTAACTGATAGAGATGAAAACCATGACATGAGAATAACACGACAAATGCTCAAGCTTCAGTAACCGACTCAATCAATTGGAAGAAAGAGTAGAAATGACTGAAGATCAAATGAATGAAATGAAGCAAGAAGAGAAGTCTAGAGAAAAAAGAGGATAAAGAAATGAACAAAGCCTCCAAGAGATATGTGATTATGTGAAAAGACCAAATCTACATCTGATTGGTGTGCCTGAAAGTGAGGGGAAAATGGAACCAAGTTGGAAAACACTCTGCAGGACATCATCCAGGAGAATGTCCCCAACCTAGTAAGTCAGGCCAACATTCAAATTCAGGAAATACAGAGAATGCCACAAAGATACTCCTCGAGAAGAGCAACTCCAAGACACGTAACTGTCAGATTCACCAAAGTTAAATGAAGGAAATAATGTTAAGGGCAGCCAGAGAGAAAGGTCAGGTTACCCACAAAGGGAAGCCCATCAGACTAACAACATATCGCTTGGCAGAAACTCTCCAAGCCAGAAGAGAGTGGGGGCCAATATTCAACATTCCTAAAGAAAAGAATTTTCCACGAGAATTTCATATCCAGCCAAACTAAGTTTCATAAGTGAAGGAGAAATAAAATCTGTTACATACAAGCAAATGCTTAGAGATTTTTGTCTCCACCAGGCGTGCCCTACAAGACACCCTGAAGGAAGCACTAAACATGGAAAGGAAAAACTGGTACCAGCCATTGCAAAACCATGCCAAAATGAAAAGACCATCGATGCTAGGAAGAAACTGCATCAACTAATAAGCAAAATAACCAGTTAATATCACAATGACAGGATCAAGTTCACACATAATAATATTAACCTTAAATGTAAATGGACTAAATGGTCCAATTAAAATACACAGACTGGCACATTGGATAAAGAGTCAAGACTCATCAGTTTGCTCTATTCAGGAGACCCATCTCACATGCAGAGACATACATAGGCTCAAAATAAAGGGATGGAGGAAGATCTACCAAGCAAATGGAGAACAAAAAAAAGCAGGGGTTGCAATCCTAGTCTCTGATAAAACAGACTTTAAACCATCAAAGATCAAAAGAGACAAAGAAGGCCATTACATAATGGTAAAGGGATCAATTCAATAGGAAGAGCAAACTATCCTAAATATATATGTACCCAATACAGGAGCACCCAGATTCATAAAGCAAGTCCTTAGAGACTTACAAAGGGACTTAGACTCCCATACAATAAAAATGGGAGACTTCAACACCCCACTGTCAACATTAGACAGATCAATGAGACAGAAAGTTAACAAGGATATCCAGGAATTGAACTCAACTCTGCAGCAAGCGGACCTAATAGACATCTACAGAACTCTCCACCCCAAGTCAACAGAATATACATTCTTCTCAGTGCCACAACACACTTATTCCAAAATTGACCGCATAATTGGAAGTAAAGCACTCCTCAGCAAATGTACAAAAACAGAAATTATAACAAACTGTCTCTCAGACCACAGTGCAATCAAACTAGAACTCAGGACTAAGAAACTCAATCAAAACCGCTCAACTACATGGAAACTGAATAACCTGCTCCTGAATGACTACTGGGTACATAACAAAATGAAGGCAGAAATAAAGATGTTCTTTGAAACCAATGAGAACAAAGATACAATATACCAGAAACTCTGGGACACATTTAAAGCAGTGTGTAGAGGGAAATTTATAGCACTAAATGCCCACAAGAGAAAGCTGGAAAGATCTAAAATTGACACTCTAACATCACAATTAAAAGAACTAGAGAAGCAAGAGCAAACACATTCAAAAGCTAGCAGAAGGCAAGAAATAACTAAGATTAGAGCAGAACTGAAGGAGATAGAGACACAAAAAACCCTCCAAAAAATCAATGAATCCAGGAGTTGGTTTTTTGTAAAGATCAACAAAATTGATTGACCACTAACAAGACTAATAAAGAAGAAAAGAGAGAAGAATCAAATAGATGCAATAAAAAATGATAAAGGGGATATCACCACTGACCCCACAGAAATACAATCTACCTTCAGAGAATACTATAAACATGTCTACGCAAATCAACTAGAAAATCTAGAAGAAATGGATAATTTCCTGGACACTTACACTCTCCCAAGACTAAACCAGGAAGAAGCTGAATCCCTGAATAGACCAATAGCAGCCTCTGAAATTGAGGCAACAATTAATAGCCTACCAACCAAAAAAAGTCCAGGACCAGATGGATTCACAGCTGAATTCTACCAGAGGTACAAGGAGGAGCTGGTACCATTCCTTCTGAAACTATTCCAATCAACAGAAAAAGAGGGAAGCCTCCCTAACTCATTTTATGAGGCCAACATCATCTTGATACCAAAGCCTGGCAGAGACACAACAAAAAAAGAGAATTTTAGACCAATCTCCCTGATGAACATAGATGCAAAAATCCTCAATAAAATACTGGCAAACCGGATCCAGCAGCATATCAAAAAGCTTATCCAACATGATCAAGTGGGCTTCATCCCCGGGATGCAAGGCTGGTTCAACATATGCAAATCAATCAACGTAATCCAGCATATGAAAGGAACCAAAGACAAAAACCACATGATTATCTCAATAGATGCAGAAAAGGCTTTTGACAAAATTCAACAGCCCTTCATGATAAAAACGCTCAATAAATTTGGTATTGATGGAATGTATCTCAAAATAATAAGAGCTATTTATGACAAACCCACAGCCAATATCATACTGAATGGGCAAAAACTGGAAAAATTCCCTTTGAAAACTGGCACAAGACAGGGATGCCCTCTCTCACCACTCCTATTCAACATAGTGTTGGAAGTTCTGGCTAGGGCAATCAGGCAAGAGAAAGAAATAAAGGATTTTCAGTTAGGAAAAGAAGAAGTCAAATTGTCCCTGTTTGCAGATGACATGATTGTATATTTAGAAAACCCCATGGTCTCAGCCCAAAATCTCCTTAAGCTGTTAAGAAACTTCAGCAAAGTCTCAGGATACAAAATTAATGTGCAAAAATCACAAGCATTCTTATACACCAGTAATAGACAAACAGAGAGCCAAATCAGGAATGAACTTCCATTCACAATTGCTTCAAAGAGAATAAAATACCTAGGAATCCAACTTACAAGGGATGTAAAGGACCTCTTCAAGGAGAACTACAAACCACTGCTCAGTGAAATAAAAGAGGACACTAACAAATGGAAGAACATACCATGTTCATGGATAGGAAGAATCAATATCATGAAAATGGCCATGTTACCCAAGGTAATTTATAGATTCAATGCCATCCCCATCAAGCTACCAATGAGTTTCTTCACCGAATTGGAAAAAACTGCTTTAAAGTTCATATGAAACCAAAAAAGAGCCCGCATTGCCAAGACAATCCTATGTCAAAAGGACAAAGCCAGAGGCATCACGCTACCTGACTTCAAACTATACTACAAGGCTACAGTAACCAAAACAGCATGGTACTGGTACCAAAACAGAGATATAGACCAATGGAACAGAACAGAGTCCTCAGAAATAATACCACACATCTACAGCCATCTGATCTTTGATAAACCTGAGAAAAAACAAGAAATGGGGAAAGGATTCCCTATTTAATAAATGGTGCTGGGAAAATTGGCTAGCCATAAGTAGAAAGCTGAAACTGGATCCTTTCCTTACTCCTTATATGGAAATTAATTCAAGATGGATTAGTGACTTAAATGTTAGACCTAATACCATAAAAACCCTAGAAGAAAACCTAGGCAATACCATTCAGGATATAGGCATGGGCAGGGACTTCATGTCTAAAACACCAAAAGCAATGGTCACAAAATCCAAAATTGACAAATGGGATCAAATTAAACTAAAGAGCTTCTGCACAGCAAAAGAAACTACCATCAGAGTGAACAGGCAACCTACAGAATGGGAGAACATTTTTGCAATCTACTCATCTGACAAAGGGCTAATATCCAGAACCAGAAAGAACTCAAGCAAATTCACAAGAAAAAAACAAACAACTCCATCAAAAACTGGGCAAAGGATATGAACAGACATTTCTCAAAAGAAGACATTCATACAGCCAACAGACACATCAAAAAATGCTCATCACTGGCCATCAGAGAAATGCAAATCAAAACCACAATGAGATACCATCTCACACCAGTTAGAATGGCAATCATTAAAAAGTCAGGAAACAACAGATGCTGAAGAGGATGTGGAGAAATAGGAACACTTTTACACTGCTTATGGGATTGTAAACTAGTTCAACCATTATGGAAAACAGTATGGCAATTCCTCAAGTATCTAGATCTAGAAGTACCATATGACCCAGCCATCCCATTACTGGGGATATACCCAAAGGATTATAAACCATGCTGCTATAAAGATACATGCACACGTATGTTTATTGCGGCACTATTCACAATAGCAAAGACTTGGAATCAACCCAAATGTCCATCAGTGACAGACTGGATTAAGAAAATGTGGCACATATACACCATGGAATACTATGCAGCCATGAAAAAGGATGAGCTTGTGTCCTTTGTAGGGACATGGATGCAGCTGGAAACCATCATTCTCAGCAAACTATCACAAAAACAGAAAACCAAACACCACATGTTCTCACTTATTTGTGGGAACTGAACAAGGAAATCACTTGGACTCGGGAAGGGGAACATCACACACCAGGGCCTATCAGGGGAAGGGGGGAGAGGGGAGGGATTGCATTGGGAGTTATACCTGATGTAAATGACGAGTTGATGGGTGCTGATGAGTTGATGGGTGCAGCACACCAACATGGCACAAGTATACATATGTAACAAACCTGCACGTTATGCACATATACCCTAGAACTTGAAGTTAAAAAAAAAAAAAAAAAAAAAAAAAAGTCTACTTTCTCGAAAGCACATATGCTTTTCTATTTGAGACCAATCTATAGTATTGAATCTTCAGACTTGGAGTCAGGCACAATATAAGAAATTCTCAATCACAAGAGCAAGACTTCAAAGGAGCCACAATAAAGTTGGCAGATACTTTTTATTGTTCATTAATTTTTTTATAGAAAAGTAAGGAGGAAGAATAGAGTCTCAATGCAGTAAGTTCCAAAGCTTGAGGCTGTACTAGTTAGACAATTAAGTGACACACAACTGGTCTGTGCTATGATGTATCATGTCAAGATATCGAATAAATTTAGGTAATTATTTTCTCCACCATTGAATGGAATCTAAAAAGAGGTGAAGTTGTAGGCTGATTAAGAGAGGAACAACATAGATAGTCTTTTGTATAACCATGTCTTTTAGATGCTTTCATGCTTTTAGAGAAGTTTTTCTTTGTCTCTGCAGTTAATACTACATTGGAACTTTTAATCGGTTTTTATTATTGGAAACAAGATGTCATCATATTCCTTGTAATATAACTCTTGATACAATTATTTTATCTTATTGTCATGATTGCCCAATAAATGTATTTGATTAATATTATTCCTACCCACATTTAATAGCAATCAACTATCAACTATCTTATTAATACAATGTAAGGTATTATATTATGAGATATAGAAGATCCCAAGATAAGTAAAACAAAGTCCCTGGCCTAAAAGAACTTCTAATCTGCTTTAGAAGTCATGCATGTATATGGCAATTTGTGTTAAAATGGTTTAAAAAAATGGAAAATCAAATGGAGAAAAAGATTATTTCCTACTACGAATCAGGAAAGAAAGTCTTTATGGAATAATTCACATTTGATCTGCATCTTCAGGATAGCTATTCTTTATCAAGATTCAAAGTCTGGGCAGGAAAGCACAGTCAACACTGGAGGAACTATGAGAGAGCTTAATATATGGGGTCATAAATGCCTGAGAAAGTGTGGGAAGGAAAGGCTAATTAACAAGAGGAATAGAAAGACATACCTTCCTGGCAAACAGAGTTTCTGATACTGCCCAATTACCTTATATGGTTTGATATCAGGTCTGGCTCTTTATTTCTGAAGATCCAACTATACTTCATTTTTAAACACCGGAGGCTCTCTCAGGGCTACAGAAGACTTTTAACACATAGGCCATGGGATACTAACAGTAATCTTCTAAAAAATTCACTAGGTAAAGTGAAGGAATGAAAGGAAATTGTCTGTATATTTCAAATTGCTCTCTTTTAACTGTCAAATTCCTATGTGAATTTGATAGAATTGAAGTAGATGAGAATAACAAAGTGCTCCAATTTGCCAGCATAGATTTTTCCATTGTGTTTTAGTATAAGTGCCTTATAGTTTTAAAATGTTTACCTTGTTATTTTCAGAAGACTGTGGAACTAAAAGCAGTCAAGTCATGATATAATTGTACTTTAAAAGTCTGTAGGGGAAAAAAAAAAAAAAGTGCCCTTCACTTAAAGTCTGCTGAATGTAAAAGTTAATCACGTATACAGGATGACTTCAGAAGCAACATCTAGACCAACATTTGACCAAACAACTGGACACTGTAGCCAAACTGACACATGACTAACCATCATACTTTGTAATAGTCTTCTCAGCTTCTCTTCCTTTAACTCGTCCGTATACATCAAAAAACCATGTGCTCAATTCAATAAAGATAGCTAAAGATATCATAATTGCCCTAAACTCTTTATCTTTTTCCTGACCTGTTTCAGTAATACCTTCGTTCACCCTGAAATATTGATGGTTATTCAACACTCTAATGCCAAGCTGTCCTTTGATGATCTGGATAAAGGACTTGTTTCTCATCTTTTTAGACACTCCTTAAAATGGATCTTACAGCACTGATCTCATGCCCAGTAGCCCATCTAGACTAATCCAAATGCTCAGAGAATGAATCAGATTCTGAGCTTAAAAGAAATGTGAAATATCCTGTAGTACTTCCTGTAATATTCCCTAGAAACTAAAAAAAATGGGGATGTAAGACATGACTTTACATTATCTGGCTATGACCTGGCAATTATCTATTTCTGTGTACTATGAGAATATATAATTAGGCCACTGTCTAAGTCTCCACTACTTTCCCTCTTGTGTAATTTAACCTTCTGCTATGGTTTGAATGCCTGTCCACTCCAAAATTCATGTAGTATTTAATTGCTGGTATATTGATTTTAAGAAGTGGGACTTTTGTGAAGTGATTAGACATAGGGGCTCTGCCTTCATGATTGGAATTAATGCTATTATAAAAGGGCAAATTTGGCCCCCTTTTGTCCCTCTTAGCCCTTTGGCCTTCTGTCACATGAGAATCCAGCCTTCTTCCCCTCTGGAGAACACAGCATACAGGGCACCATCTTAGAAGAAGAGGAAGGTCTTACCAAACCTGCCTATGTTTTGAGCTGAGACTTCCCAGCCTCCAAAAGTGTGAGAAATAAATTTCTGATTTTTATAGATCACGCAGACTGTGGTATTCTGTTATAGCAGCCCCAAATGAACTGAGACACCTTTCGTGTTTCTGGACCACACTAAGCCATTTCTTCTTCAGGGATTTTGCCTATTGCTGTTTCTTCTGCTTAGCATGCTCTTTCTTTGGGATTCCAAATGCCTTTTTCATTCTTATCATTCACATCCTAGATAAAGTCATCAAATATGCTTCTATCTAAATTATGCCTTTTTCTTCTACCCTAGCCATTCACATCCATTTCATCCTCTACATTTTCTTTATTGCACTTATTGCTATTGGAAATTATCTTATTCACATTTCTGATTTCTCTACCTCTAGCTCCACTGTGATAAATGAGTTTTGAAATTTTCATCTTATTCACCACTGTGTCCTGGGGCATAGAAGAATGCTTATTAATTAGTAGATGTTTAAAAATATTGTCTGAATGAATATATCTGGCAAGATACTTTTCCACAAGAGTAGGAATACGGCATTGGCATATCTTGAATGAGGACGAATAGAGTGAATCACAAATGCCGAACATTTCTCACTGGATTTGTACGAATCTTTGAGATTTCATGGAAAACCATCACTCCTGTGCCTCATTTTTAATTTAAATAAATGCAGAACATTTTGCTAATAGGATTATTTTGCTAATAATTTAACAATACTCTTTGGCACAATTGTGTTAGAATCCATGTAACCAGGGCAAACCTACAGAACATATAGAGGTGGGAAAATTATAACTTAATTGTCTTTAATTCCTCCTTTGGTATCATTTTCTTATTTCTATAACCACTTATCTTTGAACTCCAGGTCCTCCTACCTTTTAATTGTGACTCTTATTTTTTTTTATTTTTTTATTTTTCTTATACTTTAAGTTCTAGGGTACATGTGCATAACGTGCAGGTTTGTTACATATGTATACATGTGCCATGCTGGTGTGCTGCACCCATCAACTCGTCAGCACCCATCAATTCATCATTTATATCAGGTACAACTCCCCAGTGCAATCCCTCACCCCTCCGCCCTCCCCATGATAGGCGCCAGTGTGTGATGTTCCCCTTCCCGAGTCCAAGTGAGCTCATTGTTCAGTTCCCACCTATGAGTGAGAACATGCGGTGTTTGGTTTTCTCTTCTTGTGATA
>NW_022319494.1:0-15556 GCF_002776525.5 Piliocolobus tephrosceles
GGCTAGGTTTTACTTTTGTTTGTATTCTGGGACCCCACATAGACTTCTTAGATGCTCAAATAAAGGTTTGTTGAACAAATGAATATTTTATTGAATGCAATTGTGTGAACCAATGAAAGTTTAATTATTTTGTATCCAGACAGAATATTTCTTTGTTCTAGTTTTTGCTGGGACCGGATTTAGTTGGCTGATGCATTGTATCTGTGTTTGATGTCCTCATTCTTGTGGAATGAAGAGTGTATATGTGTGTGTGTGGGAATCTGCATTTGGGGACAGAAGGGCCTATATTTGGGAAGCTGCAATGTGATCAGCTGCTTTTCACATTTTCCTTCATTTCCTTTGTTGCATTTCATCTCTCAACACTAGACTATAAACTCTCTGAGGACAATGACCATGCCTTATGTTTGTTGTTACCATATATAATATTTTAGGACTTGTTAACACTGTCAATATTCAATAAATATTGGTTGACTGGATGAATATGGTAGCAAAGATAACTCAAAGGAAAGTTAGCATTTTTCTATTTTTATATGATTTTGGAAACAAAGCATCTTATCTTTCTCCTTTTTTATCTGCACTGATTTATATTTGTTTCATCATAGCTCTGTTCCATGGAGCTACCTTTGAATTTATTGTGCTTTAATCTCATCTTTATAAATGCCACATGATTTGTGGAAAAGGGTTTAGACTCTGAAATTAAAGAGACCTGTGTCTATAACTTACAGGTTGTGTGACCCTGGGGAAGGTATGTAACCTCTTGGTGCCTGTTATCTCATCTGTGAAGGTGAATAATGGTGTCACCCACCTGCTGGAGCTGGCTTTGTTTCCCCTTAAGTTAAGAATCTTTTCCAACTTTTATTTCAGGTTCAGTGGGTATGTGTGCAGGTTTGTTACCTGGGTATGTTGTGTGATGCTGAGGCTTGAGGTACAAATGATCCAATCCCCAGGTACTGAATATAGTACTCTATAGTTAGTTGTCCAAAACTTGCCTCCGTCTCTCCTCCCTACTGCCTCTAGTAGTCTCCGGTTTTTATTGTTGCCATCTTTATGTCCATGACTATCCAATGTTTAGTTTCCACTTATAAGTGAGAACATGGAGTATTTGGTTTTCGGTTCTTGCATTAATTTGGATATGATAATAGCCTCTAGCTGCATCTATGTTGCTTCAAAGGACATGATTCCATTCTTTTTTATGACTGCATAGTATTCCATGGTGTATATGTACCACATTTTCTTCATCACTGTTGATAGGTACCTAGATTGATTTCATGTCTTTGTTATTGCAAATAATGCTGCAATGAGCATGCTAATGCATGTGTCTTATTGGGAGAAAATTGGTTTTTATTGGATATGTATCCAGTAATAGGATTGCTGGGTCAAATAGTAGTTCTGTTTTAAGTTCCTTGAGAAATCTTCAAACTGCTTTCCATAGTGGCTGAATTAATTTAACTCCCACTAACAGTGTACAAGCATTCCCTTTTCTTCTCATCTTCACTGAAATCTGTTTGTTTTTGACTTTTTAATAGTAGTCATTTTGACTGGTGTGAGATGATATCTCACTGTGGTTTTGATTCGCATTTTTCTTTTGATTAGCGATGCTGAGCATTTTTTCATCTTTGTTGGCTGCTTGCATGTCTTCTTTTGAGAAGTGTCGTCTAATGTCGTTTGCCCATTTTTTAATGTGATAGTTTGTTTTTTTGCTTGTTGAACTGTTTAAGTTCCTTATAGATTGACTATTAGATCTTTTCAGCTGATAATTTGATAATATTTTCTTCCATTCTGTAGGTTGCCTCTTTACTCTGTTGATAGTTTCTTTTGCTGTGCTTAAGCTCCTTGGTTTAATTAGGTCCCACTTGTCAATTTTTCTTTCTGTTGCAATTGCTTTTGAGGCTTAGTCATAATTTTTTCCCCAAGGCTGATGTCCAGAGTGGCATTTTCTAGTCTTTTTTTTTTTTTTTTCTTGGATTCTGATAGTTTGAGGTCTTACATTTAAATCTGTAATCCATCTTGAATTAATTTTTGCATAGAGTGAAAGGTAGGGGTCCAGTTTCATTCTTCTTCATATGGTTAACTAGCTATCACAGGACAATTTACTGAATAGGGAGTCCTTTCTGCATCACATATTTTTGTTGACTTTATCAAAGATCAAATGGTCACAGATGTGTGGCTTTATTTCTGGATACTCTATCCTGTTTCACTGGTCTATGTGTCTGTTTTTGTACCAGTACCATGCTGTTTTGGTTATTGTAGCCTTACAGTATAGTTTGAAATCGGGTAATGTGATGCCTCTGGTTTTGTTCTTTTTGCTTAGGATTGCTTTGGTTATTATCATGCTTTTTTTGGTCCCACATGAATTTTAGAGTAATTTTTTTCTAGTCATGTGAAAAGTCACATTGATAGATTGAAATAAATTGTGTTAAATCTGTCTATTGCTTTGGGCAGTATGACTACTTTAACAATATTGATTCTGCTAATCCATGAGCATGGAATGTTTTTTCATTTATTTGTGTCATGTCTGATTTCTTTCAGCAGTGTTTTGTAGTTCTCCTTGTAGTTCTCCAGATCTTTCACTTCCTTCCTTAGATGTACTCTTAGGTATTTTTTTCATGGCATTGTAAATGGAATTACAAACTTGATGTGATTTGACTCCCAGCTTGAATGTTATTGGTGTATAGAACCCCTAGTGATTTTTGTGCATTAATCTTCTTTCCTGAAACTTTACTGAAGTCATTTACCAGTCCCAGGAGACTTTTGGCAGTCTATGGTTTTCTAGGTATATAATCATATTTTCTGCAAAGAGAGAGAGTTTGACTTCTTCTTTTCCTATTTGAATGCCATTTATTTCTTTTTCTTGCCTAATTGCTCTGGCTAGCACTTCCAGTACTATGTTGAATAGGAGGGATGAGAGAGAGCATCCTTGTCATGTTCCACTTCTCAAGGGGGAATGGAGAGTTGTTGTGAGGCCTTATTAGATTAATTAATGTAAGGCATCTACTCAGAGTAGGTACTGTATAAACAGTAGACCTTTTTACTATATTTATTTCCATTATCTTTACTTTGTTACTATTTATCTTTATTATGGCTGCCTTCTCCTATCAGGAAATGTGGATTAATAACTCTGACTATCTGTTAGCAGCCCCTAGACTGCTGGGAATTGATTGGGAATGGAATACTCTGAACTATCAAAATTTCACCTCATTAGAAACTTTACATCATATCGCTTTGGACATTGCCAAATGCCTTTTAAGAATAACCACATTTTTCCCCATTAAAATAATACAAGAATAAATGTGAATTTCTAGAAAAACTCCCCAAATTACAAAGCAAAGAAGTGGAGAGTTAAATGCCATGTTAAGAATCTAAGGATGTAGCATATATTCAAATTTATTATTTTTAATTGTCTCTCTCTTCACTTACTAAAATAGATTTTCAAAAATTACTCTCACAACAGGACCATTATCCTTAGTAGATTTAAGGACTATTCCACAGTATTTTTTCTTGAAATAATTGAGTTTGCTGGAATAAACTATTCAGTTCAATATTTTTCATCTCCTTCTAATATAAATGTATTTGATTTCTATAAATCTGAGTGCAATCAGTCAAGAAATTATACACATTTATCTTCCACAGGGTATATGAGCTATTGAGTCATGATGTATTTATTATAGATCATGTTTGCTATTTGGCAAGATAGTTTGAATGGTTGGGAACAATATATAATACTGAGAAAGCAACCAGAAAGATGAATTGAAGTAAAGTGTTCTTTACAATAAATAATACACAAAATATTCTGTAGTGATTCAAGCACACATTTACATATTAAATATATTGAAAATATATCATTCTACATTATGCATATTGTTCATTCTTATGGTTCATATACATATATATTTCTTTTATATGAGTATATATTTATATCACTTACTCTTTTCATTTGGACCTCATGTAATATGTATATATTTTACTATTATATCTTTCTTCCAGCCTCAAATATGTGGATGTTTTCTTGGCTTTGTCCTATTTTAATTATTTTGGCTATTGCTGGCATGAACACAACAGCAAAGACCACACCATATACCAAATTTATGAAGAAATCTGAGAGAAGAGAGATGCCAAAGGGTCTAAAGCCATCCAGTGGCCCACCTCCAGAAGAAGAAACCCTCTTCACAGAAATGGCTGAAATGGCAGAATGAATCACCAAACCCTCAGCCTTGGATTCTGTCTTTGGCACTGGCACTCTCTTTCCCTTTGAAAACTTCACACTTGACACAGCTGATTTCTTTTTGAATTGTTGTGATTGTTGTTCAACTGTACCTGGCCAGAAAGGAGAACCTGGAGAGACTGGACAGCCAGGTATTTGAAAATATAAGAAGTCATGTTTCTCACTTGTACGTTGGTAGAGTTGAGAGGTAGGTTGTGGGGTGAAATTGTCCCAAGAGTTTCTATGTTGCCATGCAAATGATAACAGGTCTAGGTGTCACATTGTTATAAAAGCAAATGGGTGCTGTGTTGCTCAATGCGGTAATTAATAAATATTAAAATTAAAATTGAATAAGGTAAAAAAATTCAGTTCATCAGCCACATTAGCCATAGTTCAAGTGCTCAACAGCCACTGTATTGGACAGCACAGATAGCTCTTCCATCATTGTAGACAATTATACTGGACAGGGCTGGTGAGAGCAAAGTCAGAGATTACCACCCCCAGCATGGTGCTGTGGTTCTTTAAGATGCACAGGTTTATTACCAGTACAATTTTTTCATTAGTGGCTGATTTTAAAAGGGTAAATGAAACTTCTGTTGCCTTGCAAGAATATGTGCTGACTGGTGGATTTTCTGGGTGCTATTTGTAGTTAGGATTAGAAATGGAATGGCTCTGAGGTGGAGAATAAAGCTTAGGATTCCATTTGCTTCTCATTGAATTTCTGAGGCAATACTGTGTCGTTGCCCAGTGACTTTCTCATTTGAATGCCATGGTTATGTATTTCAAGATTTCAGATGTCTATAATACATACACGATGAATATGCTCTCAGCTTTATTCTAATGCATTTCAGCTTTTACATGTCATTTAGAAGAGAATTCAAGGTAAAGTTAAGATCAGAATGCCAATTTAAAATTCACCATTCCCTGAGGAATTTAATGCTATAAACTCAGCAATTATACATCTTCACCAAGCTTTTCATTCATTTCATCCCATTTTAGGGACCCTTTGGGAAATGCGGTTAGTATTTATGCAGAGCTGCATTAAGGAGTCAAGGAGATGGGCTGTAGCTTGGGCACCAAGATATCAGGATTGCTAAAATATTACTGAAAATTTTAATGAGAGTGAGAAAATTATATTTACCAGAAGTCTTAATATCCTATCTGACTGGTAAGCTGCTAGGGGGTGAAAATTCCAAGGGCATGGTCACGTAGACACAGCTGGTTGCTAAACTATTTGCTAAGGCTGTGAGTTCTGTAACGTCAGGGCTTTTGTTTTACCCAGTGGTGGATTTAACTGGGCTGTTCTCAGGGTTCATTCTCTCCTCTAAATATATATGACAAACAATTCCAAGGTGTGCCAAGTTATTACCCTGCCTGGGGAGCTCATACGTCTTAGTCTGCTGGTTCTGCCACAGAGCATAGTGCTTAAGAGCTCAGAATGCTGAGACTATCTTGGTCCTACTTAGGGAAGCTACTCTGCTTTGGGAAATCTTAGTCCATTCTTTGGGTCTTGGCTTAATGCCATTTTCTCAAGGAAGCCTCTGATCTCATCAATTAAGTCCTCAGTAAGATCTTCGTATTTTTCTTTATATCATTTACTACAATTTGACAATTTCTATGTATTTGTGTGGCTATTTGTTCAATACTTTTCTTCCATAGACTCTCAGCTTCATGAGAGTAGGGACCGCTGGAATATTGATGGCTGCATTCCTAACACCTTGCGAGGTGCTTGGTGTATAGGACACCTCAGAAATAGTTAATGAGTAAATGAGCAAGTGAATAAAAGGCAAATGCAAAGGTGCTAGGTGTTTTTACTTCCAATGTGAAAGTGTGGTCCACATGAGGTTAAGTGTCAGATTATCATTTTGGTCCTGTTTGATATAGTGCTGCTTCCCTGAATCATTCCATCACTGCCATGAATACAGTGACAAGTACTAATGGGCTCAATTTATCTATTCAGGTACTACAAAAATGCAAATCAGACAAAAATATTGCCCTTAGGACTCTGTGATGGTTTATTTTCACTCAGATGTTATCATTAGGTCATTGATACTTATTTATTGCAATAAAATGCTTTTTTTCCCCCCTATCTAATGAACTTCAAAAGAGAACTTTTATATTCTGATGTGATTTACAATCCCATTTCTAGGTGCTAAAGGCGAGACTGGAAATTTGGGGATCCCAGGGCCACCAGGGGTTGTTGGGCCCCAAGGCCCTAAAGGCTACAAAGGAGAGAAAGGTAGGTAATTCATTCATGTCAAAACTCAAGAGACATCCTGCATAATTTTTCAGAAGAGCAATTTGCTACTTAAATACTAGATTCTTGAAGGTGAGTCAATTTTAAAAAATATAAATATTTGGTAAAGCACATTATATTTGATATAAATATGTTAACTTTCTAAATAGCCAACTGAGAAATTTTAAACTTACCTGGGAACATTGAATGCCTGCATGCAGGCACACAGATTGTCACACAGCTTTTCCATCTCTCATTGGTCACCTGGCTGATCTAGTGACTAGCAGCCATAGAGTATATAGTCTCTGGGGAAGGGTACAGAGATACCCTTCCTGTACATGCTCATGTGAGCCTACTTCCTTTGTATGCAAATAATTTTGTATTAGATGGAACTAACTAGTGCAGGCAATTCTCTGAATATTCAATTTAGGTAGATAGTATGCCTGCTAAGAGGAATTTAATATATCCCTTGGCTCACTCTGAAATCAGAGCCAGTGTCAGTGGTGGGAAGACATCTTAATTAAAACAGAAGTAATCAAGCTTATAATAATGACATTGGGCCAGTCATTTTCTTTCACCTGGAAATTGAAGGAGATGAACTAGATATTTATTTATACCTTGTTTACTATCAAAGAAGATTTGTAGTTATGAGTGCTTTTATAGTTCTTTTCAAGCTCAGAAATTCTGTAATTCCATAAGTGTATCAGTAAAGAAGGCTTTCTGCCCCAGGAAATCCCTGGTTCTATAAGTGCTTAAAGGTACTGAAGGAAAGCTACAGATTCACTAGGATATTTAGAAATTCCTAAGTGAATACCAGCAGCCTGCAGAAATACCATCTATCCATCAAGTTAAATGTTTTAGCCTCAGTGTCACATGTCAAAAGACCTAATACCATCTATACATCACCCTCCACATGGCTCAGGAACTGCCTAACTCATTTCTGGTAGAATATTCGGTGAAGTAATTACTCAAAAAAAGATGCTAAGGGAAGAGAGAGCTACTTCACACTTGTCAGTTATGTGATTTTCATTCTTGGAAACATTTAATCCTTTTGTGCCTGAATTATGTTAGCAGAAAACCTTGTGAAATAAAGATGAGCAATGAACCTCCCCAGTGATTCACACATTTTGGAAGCTAGACTTCTGGAAATAGAAGAAAAAATAGGGAAGTGTAATAAAATAAGGTTCTTAAGAATACACTTTGATGAAGGATCAAAAGTAGAAATTCATTCAACCGTTCTTTATAAAGTAGCAACTCTACTTTCCTTTCAGTTCCAGGCTTAGCTTGGACTCTTGGTTAAGACAGAAAGTTAGAAAAAAAAATGAGTTGAATGATTCCATTCCAGTTAATCATGACCTGGTTGAGTAAATTAGGGGAAGCAACTAAACTTTTTAAAAGAACTCAAGAACCAGCATAACTCTGTGTGGTGAAGGTTGGTATTTGAGTATTGGCAAAGACTAGGAATAGAATCGGCTCCTCCCTTCCATTTAGGGCTGGGTTCTCTCAAAATGCATCCAGTTATTTTCCTGATGGCCTATGGTTTAATTTCCAAATTTTCCTTTTTATGCAGAGTGGTGTTGGGGTAGCTAGCAACTTAGAAAACTCTGCTAAATGACCTATGGTGGGATTTCTCTAGTTGTTCTTATGAAACTGGGGGGAGTCTATTCTCACCACTTTTAATTTGGCTTAGGATTTATTTTTTCCCTCACAAAAATAAAACAAAATGTGTTAGTTATATCATAAACAATATAGGTAGCAAATTGATGCCAACCAATGTTATATGTGGTTGTATTTGACTCTGTCCAATGCTTTAAAGTTTTTCATACCTCAGCTTCTCTTGTTGATAAAATGATGACAAAAATATCTTCCCTACTTTTCTTGAAAGGCAGGTGCTATAAACTTCTATAAATTAAAAATTTTCCAATTGATTAAATGTGTTATGTTATATGAACCTGTGTGTTATAGAAGAGGGTGTGTTAATGTCAAGTAAAAATTATGTTAAATGTCAAGTAAAAATTATGTTAGGTAAAAAGGCTGGATTAAGTAAAGAAAAGGTAAGAGCTTTGAACAATTATCTACACAAAGTAAATGTGTAATAAGAGTGAGATATTATCAATACTATTATTGTTGTTATGCTAATTTGTAGTTGAAATCAATTCAGTGTGACTGAACTATAATAGTATGGGCTTTTAGTGAGGCCCAATATAAAACCATATTTTATGGTAATATGACAATTATCTGAAAATCCAGATGTTTTCATTTTTTTCAACTATGAATTCCTACAGTTCTATACTTACATAGATGCTCCATATAAAGAACAGTTTTTTTTTTTTTTTTTTTTTTTTTTCCTGGACGTTTTTTTGTTATCATTAGTTTTAGCCAACTGCAGGATGTTGTGCCCTGTGTTTAAACTT
Organism: Piliocolobus tephrosceles; assembly: GCF_002776525.5. Lineage (NCBI taxonomy): Eukaryota > Metazoa > Chordata > Mammalia > Primates > Cercopithecidae > Piliocolobus > Piliocolobus tephrosceles. Next base: position 8,852 of record NW_022319494.1, read on the forward strand.
GTAGGGAACATGGCATTATTTCTCAGGCGTTGTGGCCATATGAAGAAGGCATTTTAACTTTATTCAAAATTCATGTTGGGAAAACCATGAATACTTACATATATAATACAAGCAGAATGTCATGAGTTTTATGAGAGGTTTGAAGAGCCATGGAAATGCTGAGGGCAAAGATGAATTCTGTTTCAAGGGATCACTGCCTCCAGATCTCTTTTAAATAGTTTACCCGTTAAAATTAATTATTCCTAATGACCCTCAATACATTTTTTTTTTTTTTTTTTTTTGGACAGAGTCTCACTCTGTCACCCAGGCTAAAGTGCAGCAGTGTGATCTCGGCTTACAGAAATCTCCACCTCCTGGGTACAAGTGATTCTTGTGCCTCAGCCTCCCAAGTAGCTGGGACTACAGGTGTGCGCCACCACACACAGCTAGTTTTTTGTATTTTTTGTAGAGATGGGGTTTCACCATGTTGGCCAGGCTGGCCTCGAACTCCTGACCTCAGGTGATCCACCCGCTTCGGCCTCCCACAGTGTTGGGATTATAGGATTGAGCCACCATGCCCGGCCTACATTCTTTTTCCACACAATTTTACCTTTAGCCCATTTTGGTTGAAGAAAACACTGGAATGTGACATGGTTGTGAGAGGAATATTAAATATATCATAAATGATGTAGTTGGTAAAAAGTTAATCTTAATATCATTTTAGGGCTCAAAGGAGAACGTGGGGACCAAGGAGTTCCAGGATACCCAGGAAAACCTGGAGCACAAGGTAGAGCATGAAATGTATCTACTGTGTACAGTCATGTGCACAATATAGCCCTTCATTCTCTTCCTGTTTGTATTTAAAATGATTGGAGAGGTAAGCTGAAAATACAAATTACTGTTATTCTTCTAATAATTTGGTATACTGACTTGATGAAGGAGAACCAGTCTAGGAATTTGGAGACCAGGTAATAGTATCTGTGTTCTGCTTCTCTCTCTAGCTGTCAATGGAAAATAAAAATCCCTCACTTGTTCTGGGTCTCAGTTTCCTTGCCAATAATAATTTAGGCTCGAATGGACAATATGGGGGTAAATGCAAAGGGCAATGGAATACAATGAACAACTACAGTCCTAGTATTCTTTATTATCTTAAAAGTAAAAAACAAAAATAACTAGATATATGACATCTGAATATAAGCCACTGTTTCTTGGAAGCATTAACTATTCCACTTCTAAGAGCATGGCATAATATAAATTATTCATTGTCAGAGCCTCCTAAGCACAATTTTTACTGAGGCAAGAACCAGGTTTCCTAATTAGTAGGTTTGTTTCTACTTTTTTGAGCTCTGTGGTAATAGCATGCTGCTTATGGCCTCTGTGGTCCTTAAACATTACTTTAATTTTCCATTTCAGGTGAACCTGGCCCTAAGGGAGATAAAGGAAACACTGGTTTGGGAGGAGTGAAAGGACAAAAAGGTTCCAAGGGAGACACATGTGGGAATTGTACCAAAGGAGAAAAAGGAGACCAAGGGGCTATGGGCTCACCGGGCCTGCATGGAGGGCCTGGAGCCAAGGGAGAGAAGGGGGAGATGGGGGATAAGGGCTACTGTGGAGATTCTGGGGAGAGGGGAGGAAAAGGACAGAAAGGTGAGGTAGGTATGAAAGGAGAAAAAGGTAGCAAAGGAGACAGTGGAATGGAAGGCAAAAGCGAACACAGTGGTCTGCCTGGGGCCAAAGGTGATCCAGGGGTTAAAGGAGAAAAGGGAGAGTTAGGTCCTCCTGGTCTCCTGGGACCTACTGGGCCAAAGGGTGACACTAGCAGCAAAAGGGTCCGAGGCCCCATTGGGAATAAGGGCTTTCGGGGCTTTTAAGGCTCCAAGGGTGAGGTGGCTAGAGTGCCCCGGTCGGTTTTCGGTGCTGCTTTGTTAAAGCCTTTTCCTCCTCCTAACATCCCCATCAAATTTGAAAAGGTTCTCTATAATGACCAAGGGAATTATAGTCCTGCCACTGGGAAGTTTAACTGCTCTATTCCTGGGACATATGTTTTTTCCTACCATGTTACGGTGAGGGTGCAACCTGCTCGAATCAGTCTGGTGGCCCAGGATAAGAAGCAGTTCAAGTCCAGAGAAACTCTCTATGGTCACGAAATAGACCAGGCCTCTCTCCTCATCATCTTGAAATTAAGTGCAGGAGACCAAGTCTGGCTTGAAGTGTCAAAAGATTGGAATAGGGTGTATGTCAGTGCTGAGGATGACAGCATTTTTACTGGGTTCCTTTTGTACCCAGAGGAAACTTCTGGAATTTCACCATAAATTTGTGTCCTGAATCCTGTAGTTTAGATTTAGTGGAATAAGTCAGTTAACATAGAGTAGTGCCATTAAAAAACAACTTCCTTGTTTTCAAGATTATAAAAATAATACAGAAAAATTAAAAGAAGTCACCTAGAGCCAATTATTATTCCTATTTTAAGGCACCTCCTTTAAAAACTTTTATATGTATTTGAGAGCATATGTCTACTACCTTTGTAGCTAGCTTTTAAAATTTAGCATGATAATATTAGCATTACTCATTCAATTTAAGTAGAATAATTAATATTTGCATACAAAGTATGAATGGGATTTATAATTAATAAATATATTCTTACTAAATATCTTCTATATCTCAGATAAATGTGTGTCACTTCTTTCTGTGTGAATTGTAGAGTATGAGCAAGTTTTTGACTATCTTGGGTGGGTTGCCTTCTGACAAAATGGAACTATTCTCATGTTAGTTTAATTCATGGAGATAACACAGAAAGGGTGGCAAAGACTAGCTAAAGGATATTTAAAATTTATCAATGTGTAAAGGTTTGCTCAGAAAACTTGTATTATATGGACTTGTGTGTTGGGTAAAATGTAAGAAAAAGTTGATAATCATAGTGAAGATGAAAGCATTCATCAAATTATTGTGCTTAGCAGAACTGAATGTCCCCAAAAGAATCAAGAATAAAATGAAATCATTATTGATCTGAATTTTTGCCTTTTCTTCATGATAGAACATTTAATTAGGATAAATTCTTTGGCATCATTATCATTATCTCTATAATAATTAATTCAAGTTATTCAGAGATAACATTGCTGGAGCAGGTGGGGATTTGGGAGTTCATTTGCAATGCAAATGTATAATAATTGTGAATATTTGATAATTCAGTGGTTTCTTTTTTCTTTTTTTTCTGAGACAGGATTTTGCTCTGTAGCCCAAGCTGGAGTGCAGTGGAGCGATTCTGGCTCACTGCAGCCTCAACTTCCTATGCCCACACGTTCCCCCCACCTTAGCCTCCCAAGTACCTCGGATCACAGGACTTTGTCACCATGCTTGGCTAATTTATTTATTTATTCTTTATTTTTGTATAGATGGAATCTCCCTATGTTACCCTGGCTGGTCTTAAACTCCTGGGCTCAAGTGATCTTCCTGCCTTGGTCTCCCAAAGTGTTGGGATTACAGGTGTGAGCCACTGCGCCTGGCTGGTTTAATTTTTTTTAAAAAAGAAAATGTACTGAATCCAAATTGAATTTGGTTCTATGAAGGTATAGTTATGCAGATTTGCAAATCTTGGTGCATCAAGACAGGGAATGGGTGATAGAAAACTTTCTGGTCTTGTTCTGCCTACTTTGTTGCACTGCCCACTTTGGCAAACATCATTCACTTTATATATATTTTTATATCTATATGTGTATATATACACACACTTGTATATACACACACATATATACACATATGTATATACACACATATATCTATATACATGTGTGTGGGTATATATACACACACATATATACACACACATATATATATATACACACATATATATACACATATATATGAGTGACAGTCTCAAAAGTGAATGATGTTTTTATACATGTATTTCTCAAACTGTGTTCAGAGGAATACCATTTCTGGAAGTTGTTATTATGAACTACTGGAAGAAAGTGGGTTCTGCATCAAATAAGTATTGGAAGTACTATATTCTATCTTCCTATTGTAGATCTATGAAGCACATTAGTGTAGTCTCAGATATTCCACAGAAAATAAGTTTGTTTAATTTTGTTTTATCCAATGATCACGTTTATTTTGGATATAGAACTGATCAAGTAACATACTGTGAAAGAGCATTCTGTAGTATATCCATTTTGGAAATGTTGCATTCGTTTCTCATTTAAGGATCCAACAGGGGTAAATTTAACCTCTGACGTTTCTCCCTTTCTTCAGCAATTCCTCCCTATTTAGAATGTAATATTGCTTTAGTTGTAGCTGTGCTTGTATTTGTCAGAGGGAGAATAAGATAATTTGCAAGTGATTTAAAAAGTGATGCTTATATTTAAATTTTTTTCTTTTTCCCATTATAATTGAATAATAAAGAAATTCAGGAACTTAGAGTTTTGTCTCTTATTCATAAGTTCTTATTTTTATTTTTTTCTCTTTATACCATTTCTATGAGTGGATTGGAACAATTTGGGGAGTCTGAGAGACAAGCAGCCTAGAATATAGAAGAAAAAACCACACCACAGGATGTGATACAAAAGAGAACCAGACAGAGGGCTGATAGGGGTACAACAATTCATATGTAAGATTTGGGGTATCAGTCAGCATCTTACACCAGTGTTTGTGGCTGACACTTCAGAGGAAGTCTGGAGTTACAAGCTCAGGGTTAGGGTCCAGGAGTAGTAGTTGATTATGAATTCCTTCTGAGGCATCCAAACCAAGGAAGTTGCTGTTCTCTGGTAGTGGCTTTGGGAGGGAGGTTCTAGGTTCTTCATGCCATTTTCTCTATGAAGGTGAAGAACTGGACAACTGAGTACCCCTATCTTTCAACAACATTATGTCTCCCATTTTCTCAAAAGTAGAAAAATCAAGGAAAGTAGAAAAAAGAATATAAAATTCAAATCCCATCCCAAGGATTTGAACACAAACCCTACCCTGTTCCTACCCTGATGATTACCAAATATACACACCTGAATGCCAGCCCTGAGTACCAACTGCTTAAACTGCTGAGAGTGAAATGGACATCCCAAGCTTAACAAGACAAAATCAAGCTGCTCCTCCTGCATTCTTCCTTAACTCACATAGTGATAAGTTCTGTTCAGCTTCTCAGGCTAAAACCTTGTGTCACTTGATTTTTCTCTTTTATACTTAAATTTAATTTGTCAGATAATCCTTTGGTGCTTTCTTCAGAATGTGCACAGAGTTTGAGGAACAGTGCCTCTTCACTGCCACAACCCTGGGTCAAACTACAGCCAAGTTTTGCAATAACTTTGTAACTCCTCTCACATATAAGAGATCCAAGGCCCAAATGCAAATAAAGCTCAACGTACCTCATATTGAAATATTTAAAGTTTAAAAATGAAGCTAACAAACATTTATTTAAAATATCTTCTATCCTTCTACTTTGAAATATAAGCATTTTTGTTGAAACAAATAGAAAATAATGTTATGGCTTTTTACATGATTCACAGTAAACAAAATATCAAAAGTGACTTAATTACTATGGTTTATGTCTAGGTGTCCTAGTAATAGGCAGGTAATATTTGAATGAGTAATAAGACAAAGACATTAATTCATAAATTACTCTATATTTATCCCATAAATGTTATTTTTAAAAATTAATTTCAGAAAAATATGATATGTTTTATAATCAAGCTTTCCATACAATACATGTTCTGTTGACAGTTTTTTCAAATTTGACCACCTTTGCTGAGTCATTGTATTTCTTAGTAATTTAAAAAAATTAATTTCTATTTAGAGAAAGTTTTCTCAGGTGAATTGGCAATAAGACTTGAAAATGCAGTAGTAATTTTATGATTAAATTTTGGTTCAAATTGTAAGGGGGTTTGCATAAGGTGTATTATTACTATTGCAGACAATATTGGAAGATATTGAAATTGTATATATAAACCAATGATCAGTTACATTGCCATTTCATCATCTCTTAAAACACTATTTTAGAACCTACATCCATTATGAATTTTCTGTCTAGACCTGCATTAATACAAATTTGGGTGATATGAATTCGTATCCTTTAGCCATTAAATATGCAACTTTTGCAAATGCCATGCAATTCACAAGTAACTCAAGAATGGTAAAATGAAACACAAAGAAAAAATAAGAAAATGAATACCCAGCACAACTGATGTATAATACACTGTTATCTATGGTATTTGTGCTCCCCAAAATGAAAGACTTGGTAAGTTAAGTTGCTTTTCTTTTAATCAAGCCCACCCATTGTCAGCTCCTCCCGTGCCATACCCATGATAGCAGCAGTACAACCCAGTAAACCTGATGGTGTTTGGAGGTGGTCACCTTTCATTTGATGTGCAGAGGGTAAGAAGCATGGAGATGAGTTTCTCAGGGTTCTTGAAGGGTGTTAGTCACAGGAGCACACGTTTAAGATTACAGATTGTTATACTATCATGGGGAGGGGGGAGGGGGGAGGGGGGAGGGATTGCATTGGGGAGTTATACCTGATATAAATGATGAATTGATGGGTGCTGACGAGTTGATGGGTGTAGCACACCAACATGGCACATGTATACATATGTAACCTGCACGTTATGCACATGTACCCTAGAACTTAAAGTATAATAAAAATAAAAAATAAAAAATAAAAAAAATAAAAATAAAAAAAATAAAGAAAAAAAAAAAAAAGATTACAGATTGTACTGAGCCAGAAATGAACACTGATCTCTAATC
>NW_022319495.1:0-15556 GCF_002776525.5 Piliocolobus tephrosceles
GATTAGAGATCAGTGTTCATTTCTGGCTCAGTACAATCTGTAATCTTTTTTTTTTTTTTCTTTATTTTTTTTATTTTTATTTTTTTTATTTTTTATTTTTTATTTTTATTATACTTTAAGTTCTAGGGTACATGTGCATAACGTGCAGGTTACATATGTATACATGTGCCATGTTGGTGTGCTACACCCATCAACTCGTCAGCACCCATCAATTCATCATTTATATCAGGTATAACTCCCCAATGCAATCCCTCCCCCCTCCCCCCTCCCCCCTCCCCATGATAGTATAACAATCTGTAATCTTAAACGTGTGCTCCTGTGACTAACACCCTTCAAGAACCCTGAGAAACTCATCTCCATGCTTCTTACCCTCTGCACATCAAATGAAAGGTGACCACCTCCAAACACCATCAGGTTTACTGGGTTGTACTGCTGCTATCATGGGTATGGCACGGGAGGAGCTGACAATGGGTGGGCTTGATTAAAAGAAAAGCAACTTAACTTACCAAGTCTTTCATTTTGGGGAGCACAAATACCATAGATAACAGTGTATTATACATCAGTTGTGCTGGGTATTCATTTTCTTATTTTTTCTTTGTGTTTCATTTTACCATTCTTGAGTTACTTGTGAATTGCATGGCATTTGCAAAAGTTGCATATTTAATGGCTAAAGGATACGAATTCATATCACCCAAATTTGTATTAATGCAGGTCTAGACAGAAAATTCATAATGGATGTAGGTTCTAAAATAGTGTTTTAAGAGATGATGAAATGGCAATGTAACTGATCATTGGTTTATATATACAATTTCAATATCTTCCAATATTGTCTGCAATAGTAATAATACACCTTATGCAAACCCCCTTACAATTTGAACCAAAATTTAATCATAAAATTACTACTGCATTTTCAAGTCTTATTGCCAATTCACCTGAGAAAACTTTCTCTAAATAGAAATTAATTTTTTTAAATTACTAAGAAATACAATGACTCAGCAAAGGTGGTCAAATTTGAAAAAACTGTCAACAGAACATGTATTGTATGGAAAGCTTGATTATAAAACATATCATATTTTTCTGAAATTAATTTTTAAAAATAACATTTATGGGATAAATATAGAGTAATTTATGAATTAATGTCTTTGTCTTATTACTCATTCAAATATTACCTGCCTATTACTAGGACACCTAGACATAAACCATAGTAATTAAGTCACTTTTGATATTTTGTTTACTGTGAATCATGTAAAAAGCCATAACATTATTTTCTATTTGTTTCAACAAAAATGCTTATATTTCAAAGTAGAAGGATAGAAGATATTTTAAATAAATGTTTGTTAGCTTCATTTTTAAACTTTAAATATTTCAATATGAGGTACGTTGAGCTTTATTTGCATTTGGGCCTTGGATCTCTTATATGTGAGAGGAGTTACAAAGTTATTGCAAAACTTGGCTGTAGTTTGACCCAGGGTTGTGGCAGTGAAGAGGCACTGTTCCTCAAACTCTGTGCACATTCTGAAGAAAGCACCAAAGGATTATCTGACAAATTAAATTTAAGTATAAAAGAGAAAAATCAAGTGACACAAGGTTTTAGCCTGAGAAGCTGAACAGAACTTATCACTATGTGAGTTAAGGAAGAATGCAGGAGGAGCAGCTTGATTTTGTCTTGTTAAGCTTGGGATGTCCATTTCACTCTCAGCAGTTTAAGCAGTTGGTACTCAGGGCTGGCATTCAGGTGTGTATATTTGGTAATCATCAGGGTAGGAACAGGGTAGGGTTTGTGTTCAAATCCTTGGGATGGGATTTGAATTTTATATTCTTTTTTCTACTTTCCTTGATTTTTCTACTTTTGAGAAAATGGGAGACATAATGTTGTTGAAAGATAGGGGTACTCAGTTGTCCAGTTCTTCACCTTCATAGAGAAAATGGCATGAAGAACCTAGAACCTCCCTCCCAAAGCCACTACCAGAGAACAGCAACTTCCTTGGTTTGGATGCCTCAGAAGGAATTCATAATCAACTACTACTCCTGGACCCTAACCCTGAGCTTGTAACTCCAGACTTCCTCTGAAGTGTCAGCCACAAACACTGGTGTAAGATGCTGACTGATACCCCAAATCTTACATATGAATTGTTGTACCCCTATCAGCCCTCTGTCTGGTTCTCTTTTGTATCACATCCTGTGGTGTGGTTTTTTCTTCTATATTCTAGGCTGCTTGTCTCTCAGACTCCCCAAATTGTTCCAATCCACTCATAGAAATGGTATAAAGAGAAAAAAATAAAAATAAGAACTTATGAATAAGAGACAAAACTCTAAGTTCCTGAATTTCTTTATTATTCAATTATAATGGGAAAAAGAAAAAAATTTAAATATAAGCATCACTTTTTAAATCACTTGCAAATTATCTTATTCTCCCTCTGACAAATACAAGCACAGCTACAACTAAAGCAATATTACATTCTAAATAGGGAGGAATTGCTGAAGAAAGGGAGAAACGTCAGAGGTTAAATTTACCCCTGTTGGATCCTTAAATGAGAAACGAATGCAACATTTCCAAAATGGATATACTACAGAATGCTCTTTCACAGTATGTTACTTGATCAGTTCTATATCCAAAATAAACGTGATCATTGGATAAAACAAAATTAAACAAACTTATTTTCTGTGGAATATCTGAGACTACACTAATGTGCTTCATAGATCTACAATAGGAAGATAGAATATAGTACTTCCAATACTTATTTGATGCAGAACCCACTTTCTTCCAGTAGTTCATAATAACAACTTCCAGAAATGGTATTCCTCTGAACACAGTTTGAGAAATACATGTATAAAAACATCATTCACTTTTGAGACTGTCACTCATATATATGTGTATATATATGTGTGTATATATATATATGTGTGTGTATATATGTGTGTGTATATATACCCACACACATGTATATAGATATATGTGTGTATATACATATGTGTATATATGTGTGTGTATATACAAGTGTGTGTATATATACACATATAGATATAAAAATATATATAAAGTGAATGATGTTTGCCAAAGTGGGCAGTGCAACAAAGTAGGCAGAACAAGACCAGAAAGTTTTCTATCACCCATTCCCTGTCTTGATGCACCAAGATTTGCAAATCTGCATAACTATACCTTCATAGAACCAAATTCAATTTGGATTCAGTACATTTTCTTTTTTAAAAAAAATTAAACCAGCCAGGCGCAGTGGCTCACACCTGTAATCCCAACACTTTGGGAGACCAAGGCAGGAAGATCACTTGAGCCCAGGAGTTTAAGACCAGCCAGGGTAACATAGGGAGATTCCATCTATACAAAAATAAAGAATAAATAAATAAATTAGCCAAGCATGGTGACAAAGTCCTGTGATCCGAGGTACTTGGGAGGCTAAGGTGGGGGGAACGTGTGGGCATAGGAAGTTGAGGCTGCAGTGAGCCAGAATCGCTCCACTGCACTCCAGCTTGGGCTACAGAGCAAAATCCTGTCTCAGAAAAAAAAGAAAAAAGAAACCACTGAATTATCAAATATTCACAATTATTATACATTTGCATTGCAAATGAACTCCCAAATCCCCACCTGCTCCAGCAATGTTATCTCTGAATAACTTGAATTAATTATTATAGAGATAATGATAATGATGCCAAAGAATTTATCCTAATTAAATGTTCTATCATGAAGAAAAGGCAAAAATTCAGATCAATAATGATTTCATTTTATTCTTGATTCTTTTGGGGACATTCAGTTCTGCTAAGCACAATAATTTGATGAATGCTTTCATCTTCACTATGATTATCAACTTTTTCTTACATTTTACCCAACACACAAGTCCATATAATACAAGTTTTCTGAGCAAACCTTTACACATTGATAAATTTTAAATATCCTTTAGCTAGTCTTTGCCACCCTTTCTGTGTTATCTCCATGAATTAAACTAACATGAGAATAGTTCCATTTTGTCAGAAGGCAACCCACCCAAGATAGTCAAAAACTTGCTCATACTCTACAATTCACACAGAAAGAAGTGACACACATTTATCTGAGATATAGAAGATATTTAGTAAGAATATATTTATTAATTATAAATCCCATTCATACTTTGTATGCAAATATTAATTATTCTACTTAAATTGAATGAGTAATGCTAATATTATCATGCTAAATTTTAAAAGCTAGCTACAAAGGTAGTAGACATATGCTCTCAAATACATATAAAAGTTTTTAAAGGAGGTGCCTTAAAATAGGAATAATAATTGGCTCTAGGTGACTTCTTTTAATTTTTCTGTATTATTTTTATAATCTTGAAAACAAGGAAGTTGTTTTTTAATGGCACTACTCTATGTTAACTGACTTATTCCACTAAATCTAAACTACAGGATTCAGGACACAAATTTATGGTGAAATTCCAGAAGTTTCCTCTGGGTACAAAAGGAACCCAGTAAAAATGCTGTCATCCTCAGCACTGACATACACCCTATTCCAATCTTTTGACACTTCAAGCCAGACTTGGTCTCCTGCACTTAATTTCAAGATGATGAGGAGAGAGGCCTGGTCTATTTCGTGACCATAGAGAGTTTCTCTGGACTTGAACTGCTTCTTATCCTGGGCCACCAGACTGATTCGAGCAGGTTGCACCCTCACCGTAACATGGTAGGAAAAAACATATGTCCCAGGAATAGAGCAGTTAAACTTCCCAGTGGCAGGACTATAATTCCCTTGGTCATTATAGAGAACCTTTTCAAATTTGATGGGGATGTTAGGAGGAGGAAAAGGCTTTAACAAAGCAGCACCGAAAACCGACCGGGGCACTCTAGCCACCTCACCCTTGGAGCCTTAAAAGCCCCGAAAGCCCTTATTCCCAATGGGGCCTCGGACCCTTTTGCTGCTAGTGTCACCCTTTGGCCCAGTAGGTCCCAGGAGACCAGGAGGACCTAACTCTCCCTTTTCTCCTTTAACCCCTGGATCACCTTTGGCCCCAGGCAGACCACTGTGTTCGCTTTTGCCTTCCATTCCACTGTCTCCTTTGCTACCTTTTTCTCCTTTCATACCTACCTCACCTTTCTGTCCTTTTCCTCCCCTCTCCCCAGAATCTCCACAGTAGCCCTTATCCCCCATCTCCCCCTTCTCTCCCTTGGCTCCAGGCCCTCCATGCAGGCCCGGTGAGCCCATAGCCCCTTGGTCTCCTTTTTCTCCTTTGGTACAATTCCCACATGTGTCTCCCTTGGAACCTTTTTGTCCTTTCACTCCTCCCAAACCAGTGTTTCCTTTATCTCCCTTAGGGCCAGGTTCACCTGAAATGGAAAATTAAAGTAATGTTTAAGGACCACAGAGGCCATAAGCAGCATGCTATTACCACAGAGCTCAAAAAAGTAGAAACAAACCTACTAATTAGGAAACCTGGTTCTTGCCTCAGTAAAAATTGTGCTTAGGAGGCTCTGACAATGAATAATTTATATTATGCCATGCTCTTAGAAGTGGAATAGTTAATGCTTCCAAGAAACAGTGGCTTATATTCAGATGTCATATATCTAGTTATTTTTGTTTTTTACTTTTAAGATAATAAAGAATACTAGGACTGTAGTTGTTCATTGTATTCCATTGCCCTTTGCATTTACCCCCATATTGTCCATTCGAGCCTAAATTATTATTGGCAAGGAAACTGAGACCCAGAACAAGTGAGGGATTTTTATTTTCCATTGACAGCTAGAGAGAGAAGCAGAACACAGATACTATTACCTGGTCTCCAAATTCCTAGACTGGTTCTCCTTCATCAAGTCAGTATACCAAATTATTAGAAGAATAACAGTAATTTGTATTTTCAGCTTACCTCTCCAATCATTTTAAATACAAACAGGAAGAGAATGAAGGGCTATATTGTGCACATGACTGTACACAGTAGATACATTTCATGCTCTACCTTGTGCTCCAGGTTTTCCTGGGTATCCTGGAACTCCTTGGTCCCCACGTTCTCCTTTGAGCCCTAAAATGATATTAAGATTAACTTTTTACCAACTACATCATTTATGATATATTTAATATTCCTCTCACAACCATGTCACATTCCAGTGTTTTCTTCAACCAAAATGGGCTAAAGGTAAAATTGTGTGGAAAAAGAATGTAGGCCGGGCATGGTGGCTCAATCCTATAATCCCAACACTGTGGGAGGCCGAAGCGGGTGGATCACCTGAGGTCAGGAGTTCGAGGCCAGCCTGGCCAACATGGTGAAACCCCATCTCTACAAAAAATACAAAAAACTAGCTGTGTGTGGTGGCGCACACCTGTAGTCCCAGCTACTTGGGAGGCTGAGGCACAAGAATCACTTGTACCCAGGAGGTGGAGATTTCTGTAAGCCGAGATCACACTGCTGCACTTTAGCCTGGGTGACAGAGTGAGACTCTGTCCAAAAAAAAAAAAAAAAAAAAATGTATTGAGGGTCATTAGGAATAATTAATTTTAACGGGTAAACTATTTAAAAGAGATCTGGAGGCAGTGATCCCTTGAAACAGAATTCATCTTTGCCCTCAGCATTTCCATGGCTCTTCAAACCTCTCATAAAACTCATGACATTCTGCTTGTATTATATATGTAAGTATTCATGGTTTTCCCAACATGAATTTTGAATAAAGTTAAAATGCCTTCTTCATATGGCCACAACGCCTGAGAAATAATGCCATGTTCCCTACAAGTTTAAACACAGGGCACAACATCCTGCAGTTGGCTAAAACTAATGATAACAAAAAAACGTCCAGGAAAAAAAAAAAAAAAAAAAAAAAAAACTGTTCTTTATATGGAGCATCTATGTAAGTATAGAACTGTAGGAATTCATAGTTGAAAAAAATGAAAACATCTGGATTTTCAGATAATTGTCATATTACCATAAAATATGGTTTTATATTGGGCCTCACTAAAAGCCCATACTATTATAGTTCAGTCACACTGAATTGATTTCAACTACAAATTAGCATAACAACAATAATAGTATTGATAATATCTCACTCTTATTACACATTTACTTTGTGTAGATAATTGTTCAAAGCTCTTACCTTTTCTTTACTTAATCCAGCCTTTTTACCTAACATAATTTTTACTTGACATTTAACATAATTTTTACTTGACATTAACACACCCTCTTCTATAACACACAGGTTCATATAACATAACACATTTAATCAATTGGAAAATTTTTAATTTATAGAAGTTTATAGCACCTGCCTTTCAAGAAAAGTAGGGAAGATATTTTTGTCATCATTTTATCAACAAGAGAAGCTGAGGTATGAAAAACTTTAAAGCATTGGACAGAGTCAAATACAACCACATATAACATTGGTTGGCATCAATTTGCTACCTATATTGTTTATGATATAACTAACACATTTTGTTTTATTTTTGTGAGGGAAAAAATAAATCCTAAGCCAAATTAAAAGTGGTGAGAATAGACTCCCCCCAGTTTCATAAGAACAACTAGAGAAATCCCACCATAGGTCATTTAGCAGAGTTTTCTAAGTTGCTAGCTACCCCAACACCACTCTGCATAAAAAGGAAAATTTGGAAATTAAACCATAGGCCATCAGGAAAATAACTGGATGCATTTTGAGAGAACCCAGCCCTAAATGGAAGGGAGGAGCCGATTCTATTCCTAGTCTTTGCCAATACTCAAATACCAACCTTCACCACACAGAGTTATGCTGGTTCTTGAGTTCTTTTAAAAAGTTTAGTTGCTTCCCCTAATTTACTCAACCAGGTCATGATTAACTGGAATGGAATCATTCAACTCATTTTTTTTTCTAACTTTCTGTCTTAACCAAGAGTCCAAGCTAAGCCTGGAACTGAAAGGAAAGTAGAGTTGCTACTTTATAAAGAACGGTTGAATGAATTTCTACTTTTGATCCTTCATCAAAGTGTATTCTTAAGAACCTTATTTTATTACACTTCCCTATTTTTTCTTCTATTTCCAGAAGTCTAGCTTCCAAAATGTGTGAATCACTGGGGAGGTTCATTGCTCATCTTTATTTCACAAGGTTTTCTGCTAACATAATTCAGGCACAAAAGGATTAAATGTTTCCAAGAATGAAAATCACATAACTGACAAGTGTGAAGTAGCTCTCTCTTCCCTTAGCATCTTTTTTTGAGTAATTACTTCACCGAATATTCTACCAGAAATGAGTTAGGCAGTTCCTGAGCCATGTGGAGGGTGATGTATAGATGGTATTAGGTCTTTTGACATGTGACACTGAGGCTAAAACATTTAACTTGATGGATAGATGGTATTTCTGCAGGCTGCTGGTATTCACTTAGGAATTTCTAAATATCCTAGTGAATCTGTAGCTTTCCTTCAGTACCTTTAAGCACTTATAGAACCAGGGATTTCCTGGGGCAGAAAGCCTTCTTTACTGATACACTTATGGAATTACAGAATTTCTGAGCTTGAAAAGAACTATAAAAGCACTCATAACTACAAATCTTCTTTGATAGTAAACAAGGTATAAATAAATATCTAGTTCATCTCCTTCAATTTCCAGGTGAAAGAAAATGACTGGCCCAATGTCATTATTATAAGCTTGATTACTTCTGTTTTAATTAAGATGTCTTCCCACCACTGACACTGGCTCTGATTTCAGAGTGAGCCAAGGGATATATTAAATTCCTCTTAGCAGGCATACTATCTACCTAAATTGAATATTCAGAGAATTGCCTGCACTAGTTAGTTCCATCTAATACAAAATTATTTGCATACAAAGGAAGTAGGCTCACATGAGCATGTACAGGAAGGGTATCTCTGTACCCTTCCCCAGAGACTATATACTCTATGGCTGCTAGTCACTAGATCAGCCAGGTGACCAATGAGAGATGGAAAAGCTGTGTGACAATCTGTGTGCCTGCATGCAGGCATTCAATGTTCCCAGGTAAGTTTAAAATTTCTCAGTTGGCTATTTAGAAAGTTAACATATTTATATCAAATATAATGTGCTTTACCAAATATTTATATTTTTTAAAATTGACTCACCTTCAAGAATCTAGTATTTAAGTAGCAAATTGCTCTTCTGAAAAATTATGCAGGATGTCTCTTGAGTTTTGACATGAATGAATTACCTACCTTTCTCTCCTTTGTAGCCTTTAGGGCCTTGGGGCCCAACAACCCCTGGTGGCCCTGGGATCCCCAAATTTCCAGTCTCGCCTTTAGCACCTAGAAATGGGATTGTAAATCACATCAGAATATAAAAGTTCTCTTTTGAAGTTCATTAGATAGGGGGGAAAAAAAGCATTTTATTGCAATAAATAAGTATCAATGACCTAATGATAACATCTGAGTGAAAATAAACCATCACAGAGTCCTAAGGGCAATATTTTTGTCTGATTTGCATTTTTGTAGTACCTGAATAGATAAATTGAGCCCATTAGTACTTGTCACTGTATTCATGGCAGTGATGGAATGATTCAGGGAAGCAGCACTATATCAAACAGGACCAAAATGATAATCTGACACTTAACCTCATGTGGACCACACTTTCACATTGGAAGTAAAAACACCTAGCACCTTTGCATTTGCCTTTTATTCACTTGCTCATTTACTCATTAACTATTTCTGAGGTGTCCTATACACCAAGCACCTCGCAAGGTGTTAGGAATGCAGCCATCAATATTCCAGCGGTCCCTACTCTCATGAAGCTGAGAGTCTATGGAAGAAAAGTATTGAACAAATAGCCACACAAATACATAGAAATTGTCAAATTGTAGTAAATGATATAAAGAAAAATACGAAGATCTTACTGAGGACTTAATTGATGAGATCAGAGGCTTCCTTGAGAAAATGGCATTAAGCCAAGACCCAAAGAATGGACTAAGATTTCCCAAAGCAGAGTAGCTTCCCTAAGTAGGACCAAGATAGTCTCAGCATTCTGAGCTCTTAAGCACTATGCTCTGTGGCAGAACCAGCAGACTAAGACGTATGAGCTCCCCAGGCAGGGTAATAACTTGGCACACCTTGGAATTGTTTGTCATATATATTTAGAGGAGAGAATGAACCCTGAGAACAGCCCAGTTAAATCCACCACTGGGTAAAACAAAAGCCCTGACGTTACAGAACTCACAGCCTTAGCAAATAGTTTAGCAACCAGCTGTGTCTACGTGACCATGCCCTTGGAATTTTCACCCCCTAGCAGCTTACCAGTCAGATAGGATATTAAGACTTCTGGTAAATATAATTTTCTCACTCTCATTAAAATTTTCAGTAATATTTTAGCAATCCTGATATCTTGGTGCCCAAGCTACAGCCCATCTCCTTGACTCCTTAATGCAGCTCTGCATAAATACTAACCGCATTTCCCAAAGGGTCCCTAAAATGGGATGAAATGAATGAAAAGCTTGGTGAAGATGTATAATTGCTGAGTTTATAGCATTAAATTCCTCAGGGAATGGTGAATTTTAAATTGGCATTCTGATCTTAACTTTACCTTGAATTCTCTTCTAAATGACATGTAAAAGCTGAAATGCATTAGAATAAAGCTGAGAGCATATTCATCGTGTATGTATTATAGACATCTGAAATCTTGAAATACATAACCATGGCATTCAAATGAGAAAGTCACTGGGCAACGACACAGTATTGCCTCAGAAATTCAATGAGAAGCAAATGGAATCCTAAGCTTTATTCTCCACCTCAGAGCCATTCCATTTCTAATCCTAA
This sequence comes from Piliocolobus tephrosceles, assembly GCF_002776525.5. NCBI lineage: Eukaryota > Metazoa > Chordata > Mammalia > Primates > Cercopithecidae > Piliocolobus > Piliocolobus tephrosceles. The sequence goes on from NW_022319495.1 coordinate 10,707, forward strand.
CTACAAATAGCACCCAGAAAATCCACCAGTCAGCACATATTCTTGCAAGGCAACAGAAGTTTCATTTACCCTTTTAAAATCAGCCACTAATGAAAAAATTGTACTGGTAATAAACCTGTGCATCTTAAAGAACCACAGCACCATGCTGGGGGTGGTAATCTCTGACTTTGCTCTCACCAGCCCTGTCCAGTATAATTGTCTACAATGATGGAAGAGCTATCTGTGCTGTCCAATACAGTGGCTGTTGAGCACTTGAACTATGGCTAATGTGGCTGATGAACTGAATTTTTTTACCTTATTCAATTTTAATTTTAATATTTATTAATTACCGCATTGAGCAACACAGCACCCATTTGCTTTTATAACAATGTGACACCTAGACCTGTTATCATTTGCATGGCAACATAGAAACTCTTGGGACAATTTCACCCCACAACCTACCTCTCAACTCTACCAACGTACAAGTGAGAAACATGACTTCTTATATTTTCAAATACCTGGCTGTCCAGTCTCTCCAGGTTCTCCTTTCTGGCCAGGTACAGTTGAACAACAATCACAACAATTCAAAAAGAAATCAGCTGTGTCAAGTGTGAAGTTTTCAAAGGGAAAGAGAGTGCCAGTGCCAAAGACAGAATCCAAGGCTGAGGGTTTGGTGATTCATTCTGCCATTTCAGCCATTTCTGTGAAGAGGGTTTCTTCTTCTGGAGGTGGGCCACTGGATGGCTTTAGACCCTTTGGCATCTCTCTTCTCTCAGATTTCTTCATAAATTTGGTATATGGTGTGGTCTTTGCTGTTGTGTTCATGCCAGCAATAGCCAAAATAATTAAAATAGGACAAAGCCAAGAAAACATCCACATATTTGAGGCTGGAAGAAAGATATAATAGTAAAATATATACATATTACATGAGGTCCAAATGAAAAGAGTAAGTGATATAAATATATACTCATATAAAAGAAATATATATGTATATGAACCATAAGAATGAACAATATGCATAATGTAGAATGATATATTTTCAATATATTTAATATGTAAATGTGTGCTTGAATCACTACAGAATATTTTGTGTATTATTTATTGTAAAGAACACTTTACTTCAATTCATCTTTCTGGTTGCTTTCTCAGTATTATATATTGTTCCCAACCATTCAAACTATCTTGCCAAATAGCAAACATGATCTATAATAAATACATCATGACTCAATAGCTCATATACCCTGTGGAAGATAAATGTGTATAATTTCTTGACTGATTGCACTCAGATTTATAGAAATCAAATACATTTATATTAGAAGGAGATGAAAAATATTGAACTGAATAGTTTATTCCAGCAAACTCAATTATTTCAAGAAAAAATACTGTGGAATAGTCCTTAAATCTACTAAGGATAATGGTCCTGTTGTGAGAGTAATTTTTGAAAATCTATTTTAGTAAGTGAAGAGAGAGACAATTAAAAATAATAAATTTGAATATATGCTACATCCTTAGATTCTTAACATGGCATTTAACTCTCCACTTCTTTGCTTTGTAATTTGGGGAGTTTTTCTAGAAATTCACATTTATTCTTGTATTATTTTAATGGGGAAAAATGTGGTTATTCTTAAAAGGCATTTGGCAATGTCCAAAGCGATATGATGTAAAGTTTCTAATGAGGTGAAATTTTGATAGTTCAGAGTATTCCATTCCCAATCAATTCCCAGCAGTCTAGGGGCTGCTAACAGATAGTCAGAGTTATTAATCCACATTTCCTGATAGGAGAAGGCAGCCATAATAAAGATAAATAGTAACAAAGTAAAGATAATGGAAATAAATATAGTAAAAAGGTCTACTGTTTATACAGTACCTACTCTGAGTAGATGCCTTACATTAATTAATCTAATAAGGCCTCACAACAACTCTCCATTCCCCCTTGAGAAGTGGAACATGACAAGGATGCTCTCTCTCATCCCTCCTATTCAACATAGTACTGGAAGTGCTAGCCAGAGCAATTAGGCAAGAAAAAGAAATAAATGGCATTCAAATAGGAAAAGAAGAAGTCAAACTCTCTCTCTTTGCAGAAAATATGATTATATACCTAGAAAACCATAGACTGCCAAAAGTCTCCTGGGACTGGTAAATGACTTCAGTAAAGTTTCAGGAAAGAAGATTAATGCACAAAAATCACTAGGGGTTCTATACACCAATAACATTCAAGCTGGGAGTCAAATCACATCAAGTTTGTAATTCCATTTACAATGCCATGAAAAAAATACCTAAGAGTACATCTAAGGAAGGAAGTGAAAGATCTGGAGAACTACAAGGAGAACTACAAAACACTGCTGAAAGAAATCAGACATGACACAAATAAATGAAAAAACATTCCATGCTCATGGATTAGCAGAATCAATATTGTTAAAGTAGTCATACTGCCCAAAGCAATAGACAGATTTAACACAATTTATTTCAATCTATCAATGTGACTTTTCACATGACTAGAAAAAAATTACTCTAAAATTCATGTGGGACCAAAAAAAGCATGATAATAACCAAAGCAATCCTAAGCAAAAAGAACAAAACCAGAGGCATCACATTACCCGATTTCAAACTATACTGTAAGGCTACAATAACCAAAACAGCATGGTACTGGTACAAAAACAGACACATAGACCAGTGAAACAGGATAGAGTATCCAGAAATAAAGCCACACATCTGTGACCATTTGATCTTTGATAAAGTCAACAAAAATATGTGATGCAGAAAGGACTCCCTATTCAGTAAATTGTCCTGTGATAGCTAGTTAACCATATGAAGAAGAATGAAACTGGACCCCTACCTTTCACTCTATGCAAAAATTAATTCAAGATGGATTACAGATTTAAATGTAAGACCTCAAACTATCAGAATCCAAGAAAAAAAAAAAAAAAAGACTAGAAAATGCCACTCTGGACATCAGCCTTGGGGAAAAAATTATGACTAAGCCTCAAAAGCAATTGCAACAGAAAGAAAAATTGACAAGTGGGACCTAATTAAACCAAGGAGCTTAAGCACAGCAAAAGAAACTATCAACAGAGTAAAGAGGCAACCTACAGAATGGAAGAAAATATTATCAAATTATCAGCTGAAAAGATCTAATAGTCAATCTATAAGGAACTTAAACAGTTCAACAAGCAAAAAAACAAACTATCACATTAAAAAATGGGCAAACGACATTAGACGACACTTCTCAAAAGAAGACATGCAAGCAGCCAACAAAGATGAAAAAATGCTCAGCATCGCTAATCAAAAGAAAAATGCGAATCAAAACCACAGTGAGATATCATCTCACACCAGTCAAAATGACTACTATTAAAAAGTCAAAAACAAACAGATTTCAGTGAAGATGAGAAGAAAAGGGAATGCTTGTACACTGTTAGTGGGAGTTAAATTAATTCAGCCACTATGGAAAGCAGTTTGAAGATTTCTCAAGGAACTTAAAACAGAACTACTATTTGACCCAGCAATCCTATTACTGGATACATATCCAATAAAAACCAATTTTCTCCCAATAAGACACATGCATTAGCATGCTCATTGCAGCATTATTTGCAATAACAAAGACATGAAATCAATCTAGGTACCTATCAACAGTGATGAAGAAAATGTGGTACATATACACCATGGAATACTATGCAGTCATAAAAAAGAATGGAATCATGTCCTTTGAAGCAACATAGATGCAGCTAGAGGCTATTATCATATCCAAATTAATGCAAGAACCGAAAACCAAATACTCCATGTTCTCACTTATAAGTGGAAACTAAACATTGGATAGTCATGGACATAAAGATGGCAACAATAAAAACCGGAGACTACTAGAGGCAGTAGGGAGGAGAGACGGAGGCAAGTTTTGGACAACTAACTATAGAGTACTATATTCAGTACCTGGGGATTGGATCATTTGTACCTCAAGCCTCAGCATCACACAACATACCCAGGTAACAAACCTGCACACATACCCACTGAACCTGAAATAAAAGTTGGAAAAGATTCTTAACTTAAGGGGAAACAAAGCCAGCTCCAGCAGGTGGGTGACACCATTATTCACCTTCACAGATGAGATAACAGGCACCAAGAGGTTACATACCTTCCCCAGGGTCACACAACCTGTAAGTTATAGACACAGGTCTCTTTAATTTCAGAGTCTAAACCCTTTTCCACAAATCATGTGGCATTTATAAAGATGAGATTAAAGCACAATAAATTCAAAGGTAGCTCCATGGAACAGAGCTATGATGAAACAAATATAAATCAGTGCAGATAAAAAAGGAGAAAGATAAGATGCTTTGTTTCCAAAATCATATAAAAATAGAAAAATGCTAACTTTCCTTTGAGTTATCTTTGCTACCATATTCATCCAGTCAACCAATATTTATTGAATATTGACAGTGTTAACAAGTCCTAAAATATTATATATGGTAACAACAAACATAAGGCATGGTCATTGTCCTCAGAGAGTTTATAGTCTAGTGTTGAGAGATGAAATGCAACAAAGGAAATGAAGGAAAATGTGAAAAGCAGCTGATCACATTGCAGCTTCCCAAATATAGGCCCTTCTGTCCCCAAATGCAGATTCCCACACACACACATATACACTCTTCATTCCACAAGAATGAGGACATCAAACACAGATACAATGCATCAGCCAACTAAATCCGGTCCCAGCAAAAACTAGAACAAAGAAATATTCTGTCTGGATACAAAATAATTAAACTTTCATTGGTTCACACAATTGCATTCAATAAAATATTCATTTGTTCAACAAACCTTTATTTGAGCATCTAAGAAGTCTATGTGGGGTCCCAGAATACAAACAAAAGTAAAACCTAGCC
>NW_022319496.1:0-15296 GCF_002776525.5 Piliocolobus tephrosceles
GGCTAGGTTTTACTTTTGTTTGTATTCTGGGACCCCACATAGACTTCTTAGATGCTCAAATAAAGGTTTGTTGAACAAATGAATATTTTATTGAATGCAATTGTGTGAACCAATGAAAGTTTAATTATTTTGTATCCAGACAGAATATTTCTTTGTTCTAGTTTTTGCTGGGACCGGATTTAGTTGGCTGATGCATTGTATCTGTGTTTGATGTCCTCATTCTTGTGGAATGAAGAGTGTATATGTGTGTGTGTGGGAATCTGCATTTGGGGACAGAAGGGCCTATATTTGGGAAGCTGCAATGTGATCAGCTGCTTTTCACATTTTCCTTCATTTCCTTTGTTGCATTTCATCTCTCAACACTAGACTATAAACTCTCTGAGGACAATGACCATGCCTTATGTTTGTTGTTACCATATATAATATTTTAGGACTTGTTAACACTGTCAATATTCAATAAATATTGGTTGACTGGATGAATATGGTAGCAAAGATAACTCAAAGGAAAGTTAACATTTTTCTATTTTTATATGATTTTGGAAACAAAGCATCTTATCTTTCTCCTTTTTTATCTGCACTGATTTATATTTGTTTCATCATAGCTCTGTTCCATGGAGCTACCTTTGAATTTATTGTGCTTTAATCTCATCTTTATAAATGCCACATGATTTGTGGAAAAGGGTTTAGACTCTGAAATTAAAGAGACCTGTGTCTATAACTTACAGGTTGTGTGACCCTGGGGAAGGTATGTAACCTCTTGGTGCCTGTTATCTCATCTGTGAAGGTGAATAATGGTGTCACCCACCTGCTGGAGCTGGCTTTGTTTCCCCTTAAGTTAAGAATCTTTTCCAACTTTTATTTCAGGTTCAGTGGGTATGTGTGCAGGTTTGTTACCTGGGTATGTTGTGTGATGCTGAGGCTTGAGGTACAAATGATCCAATCCCCAGGTACTGAATATAGTACTCTATAGTTAGTTGTCCAAAACTTGCCTCCGTCTCTCCTCCCTACTGCCTCTAGTAGTCTCCGGTTTTTATTGTTGCCATCTTTATGTCCATGACTATCCAATGTTTAGTTTCCACTTATAAGTGAGAACATGGAGTATTTGGTTTTCGGTTCTTGCATTAATTTGGATATGATAATAGCCTCTAGCTGCATCTATGTTGCTTCAAAGGACATGATTCCATTCTTTTTTATGACTGCATAGTATTCCATGGTGTATATGTACCACATTTTCTTCATCACTGTTGATAGGTACCTAGATTGATTTCATGTCTTTGTTATTGCAAATAATGCTGCAATGAGCATGCTAATGCATGTGTCTTATTGGGAGAAAATTGGTTTTTATTGGATATGTATCCAGTAATAGGATTGCTGGGTCAAATAGTAGTTCTGTTTTAAGTTCCTTGAGAAATCTTCAAACTGCTTTCCATAGTGGCTGAATTAATTTAACTCCCACTAACAGTGTACAAGCATTCCCTTTTCTTCTCATCTTCACTGAAATCTGTTTGTTTTTGACTTTTTAATAGTAGTCATTTTGACTGGTGTGAGATGATATCTCACTGTGGTTTTGATTCGCATTTTTCTTTTGATTAGCGATGCTGAGCATTTTTTCATCTTTGTTGGCTGCTTGCATGTCTTCTTTTGAGAAGTGTCGTCTAATGTCGTTTGCCCATTTTTTAATGTGATAGTTTGTTTTTTTGCTTGTTGAACTGTTTAAGTTCCTTATAGATTGACTATTAGATCTTTTCAGCTGATAATTTGATAATATTTTCTTCCATTCTGTAGGTTGCCTCTTTACTCTGTTGATAGTTTCTTTTGCTGTGCTTAAGCTCCTTGGTTTAATTAGGTCCCACTTGTCAATTTTTCTTTCTGTTGCAATTGCTTTTGAGGCTTAGTCATAATTTTTTCCCCAAGGCTGATGTCCAGAGTGGCATTTTCTAGTCTTTTTTTTTTTTTTTTCTTGGATTCTGATAGTTTGAGGTCTTACATTTAAATCTGTAATCCATCTTGAATTAATTTTTGCATAGAGTGAAAGGTAGGGGTCCAGTTTCATTCTTCTTTATATGGTTAACTAGCTATCACAGGACAATTTACTGAATAGGGAGTCCTTTCTGCATCACTTATTTTTGTTGACTTTATCAAAGATCAAATGGTCACAGATGTGTGGCTTTATTTCTGGATACTCTATACTGTTTCACTGGTCTATGTGTCTGTTTTTGTACCAGTACCATGCTGTTTTGGTTATTGTAGCCTTACAGTATAGTTTGAAATCAGGTAATGTGATGCCTCTGGTTTTGTTCTTTTTGCTTAGGATTGCTTTGGCTATTAGCACCCTTTTTTTTGGTCCCACATGAATTTTAGAGTAGTTTTTTTTCTAGTCATGTGAAAAGTCACATTGATAAATTGAAATAAATTGTGTTAAATCTGTCGATTGCTTTGGGCAGTATGACTACTTTAACAATATTGATTCTTCTAATCCATGAGCATGGAATGTTTTTTCATTTGTTTGTGTCATGTCTGATTTCTTTCAGCAGTGTTTTGTAGTTCTCCTTGTAGTTCTCCAGATCTTTCACTTCCTTCCTTAGATGTACTCTTAGGTATTTTTTTCATGGCATTGTAAATGGAATTACAATCTTGATGTGATTTGACTCCCAGCTTGAATGTTATTGGTGTATAGAACCCCTACTGATTTTTGTGCATTAATCTTCTTTCCTGAAACTTTACTGAAGTCATTTATCAGTCCCAGGAGACTTTTGGCAGTCTATGGTTTTCTAGGTATATAATCATATTTTCTGCAAAGAGAGAGAGTTTGACTTCTTCTTTTCCTATTTGAATGCCATTTATTTCTTTCTCTTGCCTAATTGCTCTGGCTAGCACTTCTAGTACTATGTTGAATAGGAAGGATGAGAGAGAGCATCCTTGTCATGCTCCAGTTCTCAAGGGGGAATGGAGAGTTGTTGTGAGATCTTATTAGATTAATTAATGTAAGGCATCTACTCAGAGTAGGTACTGTATAAACAGTAGACCTTTTTACTATCTTTATTTCCATTATCTTTACTTTGTTACCATTTATCTTAATTATGGCTGCCTTCTCCTATCAGGAAATGTGGATTAATAACTCTGACTATCTGTTAGCAGCCCCTAGACTGCTGGGAATTTATTGGGAATGGAATACTCTGAACTATCAAAATTTCACCTCATTAGAAACTTTACATCATATCACTTTGGACATTGCCAAATGCCTTTTAAGAATAACCACATTTTGCCCCATTAAAATAATACAAGAATAAATGTGAATTTCTAGAAAAACTCCCCAAATTACAAAGCAAAGAAGTGGAGAGTTAAATGCCATGTGAGGAATCTAAGGATGTAGCATATATTCAAATTTATTATTTTTAATTGTCTCTCTCTTCACTTACTAAAACAGATTTTCAAAAATTACTCTCACAACAGGACCATTATCCTTAGTAGATTTAAGGACTGTTCCACAGTATTTTTTCTTGAAATAATTGAGTTTGCTGGAATAAACTATTCAGCTCAATATTTTTTATCTCCTTCTAATATAAATGTATTTGATTTCTATAAATCTGAGTGCGATCAGTCAAGAAATTATACACATTTATCTTCCACAGGGTATATGAGCTATTGAGTCATGATGTATTTATTATAGATCATGTTTGCTATTTGGCAAGATAGTTTGAATGGTTGGGAACAATATATAATACTGAGAAAGCAACCAGAAAGATGAATTGAAGTAAAGTGTTCTTTACAATAAATAATACACAAAATATTCTGTAGTGATTCAAGCACACATTTACATATTAAATATATTGAAAATATATCATTCTACATTATGCATATTGTTCATTCTTATGGTTCATATACATATATATTTCTTTTATATGAGTATATATTTATATCACTTACTCTTTTCATTTGGACCTCATGTAATATGTATATATTTTACTATTATATCTTTCTTCCAGCCTCAAATATGTGGATGTTTTCTTGGCTTTGTCCTATTTTAATTATTTTGGCTATTGCTGGCATGAACACAACAGCAAAGACCACACCATATACCAAATTTATGAAGAAATCTGAGAGAAGAGAGATGCCAAAGGGTCTAAAGCCATCCAGTGGCCCACCTCCAGAAGAAGAAACCCTCTTCACAGAAATGGCTGAAATGGCAGAATGAATCACCAAACCCTCAGCCTTGGATTCTGTCTTTGGCACTGGCACTCTCTTTCCCTTTGAAAACTTCACACTTGACACAGCTGATTTCTTTTTGAATTGTTGTGATTGTTGTTCAACTGTACCTGGCCAGAAAGGAGAACCTGGAGAGACTGGACAGCCAGGTATTTGAAAATATAAGAAGTCATGTTTCTCACTTGTACGTTGGTAGAGTTGAGAGGTAGGTTGTGGGGTGAAATTGTCCCAAGAGTTTCTATGTTGCCATGCAAATGATAACAGGTCTAGGTGTCACATTGTTATAAAAGCAAATGGGTGCTGTGTTGCTCAATGCGGTAATTAATAAATATTAAAATTAAAATTGAATAAGGTAAAAAAATTCAGTTCATCAGCCACATTAGCCATAGTTCAAGTGCTCAACAGCCACTGTATTGGACAGCACAGATAGCTCTTCCATCATTGTAGACAATTATACTGGACAGGGCTGGTGAGAGCAAAGTCAGAGATTACCACCCCCAGCATGGTGCTGTGGTTCTTTAAGATGCACAGGTTTATTACCAGTACAATTTTTTCATTAGTGGCTGATTTTAAAAGGGTAAATGAAACTTCTGTTGCCTTGCAAGAATATGTGCTGACTGGTGGATTTTCTGGGTGCTATTTGTAGTTAGGATTAGAAATGGAATGGCTCTGAGGTGGAGAATAAAGCTTAGGATTCCATTTGCTTCTCATTGAATTTCTGAGGCAATACTGTGTCGTTGCCCAGTGACTTTCTCATTTGAATGCCATGGTTATGTATTTCAAGATTTCAGATGTCTATAATACATACACGATGAATATGCTCTCAGCTTTATTCTAATGCATTTCAGCTTTTACATGTCATTTAGAAGAGAATTCAAGGTAAAGTTAAGATCAGAATGCCAATTTAAAATTCACCATTCCCTGAGGAATTTAATGCTATAAACTCAGCAATTATACATCTTCACCAAGCTTTTCATTCATTTCATCCCATTTTAGGGACCCTTTGGGAAATGCGGTTAGTATTTATGCAGAGCTGCATTAAGGAGTCAAGGAGATGGGCTGTAGCTTGGGCACCAAGATATCAGGATTGCTAAAATATTACTGAAAATTTTAATGAGAGTGAGAAAATTATATTTACCAGAAGTCTTAATATCCTATCTGACTGGTAAGCTGCTAGGGGGTGAAAATTCCAAGGGCATGGTCACGTAGACACAGCTGGTTGCTAAACTATTTGCTAAGGCTGTGAGTTCTGTAACGTCAGGGCTTTTGTTTTACCCAGTGGTGGATTTAACTGGGCTGTTCTCAGGGTTCATTCTCTCCTCTAAATATATATGACAAACAATTCCAAGGTGTGCCAAGTTATTACCCTGCCTGGGGAGCTCATACGTCTTAGTCTGCTGGTTCTGCCACAGAGCATAGTGCTTAAGAGCTCAGAATGCTGAGACTATCTTGGTCCTACTTAGGGAAGCTACTCTGCTTTGGGAAATCTTAGTCCATTCTTTGGGTCTTGGCTTAATGCCATTTTCTCAAGGAAGCCTCTGATCTCATCAATTAAGTCCTCAGTAAGATCTTCGTATTTTTCTTTATATCATTTACTACAATTTGACAATTTCTATGTATTTGTGTGGCTATTTGTTCAATACTTTTCTTCCATAGACTCTCAGCTTCATGAGAGTAGGGACCGCTGGAATATTGATGGCTGCATTCCTAACACCTTGCGAGGTGCTTGGTGTATAGGACACCTCAGAAATAGTTAATGAGTAAATGAGCAAGTGAATAAAAGGCAAATGCAAAGGTGCTAGGTGTTTTTACTTCCAATGTGAAAGTGTGGTCCACATGAGGTTAAGTGTCAGATTATCATTTTGGTCCTGTTTGATATAGTGCTGCTTCCCTGAATCATTCCATCACTGCCATGAATACAGTGACAAGTACTAATGGGCTCAATTTATCTATTCAGGTACTACAAAAATGCAAATCAGACAAAAATATTGCCCTTAGGACTCTGTGATGGTTTATTTTCACTCAGATGTTATCATTAGGTCATTGATACTTATTTATTGCAATAAAATGCTTTTTTTCCCCCCTATCTAATGAACTTCAAAAGAGAACTTTTATATTCTGATGTGATTTACAATCCCATTTCTAGGTGCTAAAGGCGAGACTGGAAATTTGGGGATCCCAGGGCCACCAGGGGTTGTTGGGCCCCAAGGCCCTAAAGGCTACAAAGGAGAGAAAGGTAGGTAATTCATTCATGTCAAAACTCAAGAGACATCCTGCATAATTTTTCAGAAGAGCAATTTGCTACTTAAATACTAGATTCTTGAAGGTGAGTCAATTTTAAAAAATATAAATATTTGGTAAAGCACATTATATTTGATATAAATATGTTAACTTTCTAAATAGCCAACTGAGAAATTTTAAACTTACCTGGGAACATTGAATGCCTGCATGCAGGCACACAGATTGTCACACAGCTTTTCCATCTCTCATTGGTCACCTGGCTGATCTAGTGACTAGCAGCCATAGAGTATATAGTCTCTGGGGAAGGGTACAGAGATACCCTTCCTGTACATGCTCATGTGAGCCTACTTCCTTTGTATGCAAATAATTTTGTATTAGATGGAACTAACTAGTGCAGGCAATTCTCTGAATATTCAATTTAGGTAGATAGTATGCCTGCTAAGAGGAATTTAATATATCCCTTGGCTCACTCTGAAATCAGAGCCAGTGTCAGTGGTGGGAAGACATCTTAATTAAAACAGAAGTAATCAAGCTTATAATAATGACATTGGGCCAGTCATTTTCTTTCACCTGGAAATTGAAGGAGATGAACTAGATATTTATTTATACCTTGTTTACTATCAAAGAAGATTTGTAGTTATGAGTGCTTTTATAGTTCTTTTCAAGCTCAGAAATTCTGTAATTCCATAAGTGTATCAGTAAAGAAGGCTTTCTGCCCCAGGAAATCCCTGGTTCTATAAGTGCTTAAAGGTACTGAAGGAAAGCTACAGATTCACTAGGATATTTAGAAATTCCTAAGTGAATACCAGCAGCCTGCAGAAATACCATCTATCCATCAAGTTAAATGTTTTAGCCTCAGTGTCACATGTCAAAAGACCTAATACCATCTATACATCACCCTCCACATGGCTCAGGAACTGCCTAACTCATTTCTGGTAGAATATTCGGTGAAGTAATTACTCAAAAAAAGATGCTAAGGGAAGAGAGAGCTACTTCACACTTGTCAGTTATGTGATTTTCATTCTTGGAAACATTTAATCCTTTTGTGCCTGAATTATGTTAGCAGAAAACCTTGTGAAATAAAGATGAGCAATGAACCTCCCCAGTGATTCACACATTTTGGAAGCTAGACTTCTGGAAATAGAAGAAAAAATAGGGAAGTGTAATAAAATAAGGTTCTTAAGAATACACTTTGATGAAGGATCAAAAGTAGAAATTCATTCAACCGTTCTTTATAAAGTAGCAACTCTACTTTCCTTTCAGTTCCAGGCTTAGCTTGGACTCTTGGTTAAGACAGAAAGTTAGAAAAAAAAATGAGTTGAATGATTCCATTCCAGTTAATCATGACCTGGTTGAGTAAATTAGGGGAAGCAACTAAACTTTTTAAAAGAACTCAAGAACCAGCATAACTCTGTGTGGTGAAGGTTGGTATTTGAGTATTGGCAAAGACTAGGAATAGAATCGGCTCCTCCCTTCCATTTAGGGCTGGGTTCTCTCAAAATGCATCCAGTTATTTTCCTGATGGCCTATGGTTTAATTTCCAAATTTTCCTTTTTATGCAGAGTGGTGTTGGGGTAGCTAGCAACTTAGAAAACTCTGCTAAATGACCTATGGTGGGATTTCTCTAGTTGTTCTTATGAAACTGGGGGGAGTCTATTCTCACCACTTTTAATTTGGCTTAGGATTTATTTTTTCCCTCACAAAAATAAAACAAAATGTGTTAGTTATATCATAAACAATATAGGTAGCAAATTGATGCCAACCAATGTTATATGTGGTTGTATTTGACTCTGTCCAATGCTTTAAAGTTTTTCATACCTCAGCTTCTCTTGTTGATAAAATGATGACAAAAATATCTTCCCTACTTTTCTTGAAAGGCAGGTGCTATAAACTTCTATAAATTAAAAATTTTCCAATTGATTAAATGTGTTATGTTATATGAACCTGTGTGTTATAGAAGAGGGTGTGTTAATGTCAAGTAAAAATTATGTTAAATGTCAAGTAAAAATTATGTTAGGTAAAAAGGCTGGATTAAGTAAAGAAAAGGTAAGAGCTTTGAACAATTATCTACACAAAGTAAATGTGTAATAAGAGTGAGATATTATCAATACTATTATTGTTGTTATGCTAATTTGTAGTTGAAATCAATTCAGTGTGACTGAACTATAATAGTATGGGCTTTTAGTGAGGCCCAATATAAAACCATATTTTATGGTAATATGACAATTATCTGAAAATCCAGATGTTTTCATTTTTTTCAACTATGAATTCCTACAGTTCTATACTTACATAGATGCTCCATATAAAGAACAGTTTTTTTTTTTTTTTTTTTTTTTTTTCCTGGACGTTTTTTTGTTATCATTAGTTTTAGCCAACTGCAGGATGTTGTGCCCTGTGTTTAAACTTGTAGGGAACATGGCATTATTTCTCAGGCGTTGTGGCCATATGAAGAAGGCATTTTAACTTTATTCAAAATTCATGTTGGGAAAACCATGAATACTTACATATATAATACAAGCAGAATGTCATGAGTTTTATGAGAGGTTTGAAGAGCCATGGAAATGCTGAGGGCAAAGATGAATTCTGTTTCAAGGGATCACTGCCTCCAGATCTCTTTTAAATAGTTTACCCGTTAAAATTAATTATTCCTAATGACCCTCAATACATTTTTTTTTTTTTTTTTTTTTGGACAGAGTCTCACTCTGTCACCCAGGCTAAAGTGCAGCAGTGTGATCTCGGCTTACAGAAATCTCCACCTCCTGGGTACAAGTGATTCTTGTGCCTCAGCCTCCCAAGTAGCTGGGACTACAGGTGTGCGCCACCACACTCAGCTAGTTTTTTGTATTTTTTGTAGAGATGGGGTTTCACCATGTTGGCCAGGCTGGCCTCGAACTCCTGACCTCAGGTGATCCACCCGCTTCGGCCTCCCACAGTGTTGGGATTATAGGATTGAGCCACCATGCCCGGCCTACATTCTTTTTCCACACAATTTTACCTTTAGCCCATTTTGGTTGAAGAAAACACTGGAATGTGACATGGTTGTGAGAGGAATATTAAATATATCATAAATGATGTAGTTGGTAAAAAGTTAATCTTAATATCATTTTAGGACTCAAAGGAGAACGTGGGGACCAAGGAATTCCAGGATACCCAGGAAAACCTGGAGCACAAGGTAGAGCATGAAATGTATCTACTGTGTACAGTCATGTGCACAATATAGCCCTTCATTCTCTTCCTGTTTGTATTTAAAATCATCGGAGAGGTAAGCTGAAAATACAAATTACTGTTATTCTTCTAATAATTCGGTGTACTGACTTGATGAAGGAGAACCAGTCTAGGAATTTGGAGACCAGGTAATAGTATCTGTGTTCTGCTTCTCTCTCTAGCTGTCAATGGAAAATAAAAATCCCTCACTTGTTCTGGGTCTCAGTTTCCTTGCCAATAATAATTTAGGCTCGAATGGACAATATGGGGGTAAATGCAAAGGGCAATGGAATACAATGAACAACTACAGTCCTAGTACTCTTTATTATCTTAAAAGTAAAAAACAAAAATAACTAGATAAATGACATCTGAATATAAGCCACTGTTTCTTGGAAGCATTAACTATTCCACTTCTAAGAGGATGGCATAATATAAATTATTCATTGTCAGAGCCTCCTAAGCACAGTTTTTACTGAGGCAAGAACCAGGTTTCCTAATTAGTAGGTTTGTTTCTACTTTTTTGAGCTCTGTGGTAATAGCATGCTGCTTATGGCCTATGTGGTCCTTAAACGTTATTTTAATTTTCCATTTCAGGTGAACCTGGCCCTAAGGGAGATAAAGGAAACACTGGTTTGGGAGGAGTGAAAGGACAAAAAGGCTCCAAGGGAGACACATGTGGGAATTGTACCAAAGGAGAAAAAGGAGACCAAGGGGCTATGGGCTCACCGGGCCTGCATGGAGGGCCTGGAGCCAAGGGAGAGAAGGGGGAGATGGGGGATAAGGGCTACTGTGGAGATTCTGGGGAGAGGGGAGGAAAAGGACAGAAAGGTGAGGTGGGTATGAAAGGAGAAAAAGGTAGCAAAGGAGACAGTGGAATGGAAGGCAAAAGCGGCCACAGTGGTCTGCCTGGGGCCAAAGGTGATCCAGGGGTTAAAGGAGAAAAGGGAGAGTTAGGTCCTCCTGGTCTCCTGGGACCTACTGGGCCAAAGGGTGACACTGGCAGCAAAGGGGTCCGAGGCCCCATTGGGAAGAAGGGCTTTCGGGGCTTTAAAGGCTCCAAGGGTGAGGTGGCTAGAGTGCCCCGGTCAGCTTTCAGTGCTGCTTTGTCAAAGCCTTTTCCTCCTCCTAACATCCCCATCAAATTTGAAAAGGTTCTCTATAATGACCAAGGGAATTATAGTCCTGCCACTGGGAAGTTTAACTGCTCTATTCCTGGGACATATGTTTTTTCCTACCATGTTACGGTGAGGGGGCGACCTGCTCGAATCAGTCTGGTGGCCCAGAATAAGAAGCAGTTCAAGGCCAGAGAAACTCTCTATGGTCACGAAATAGACCAGGCCTCTCTCCTCATCATCTTGAAATTAAGTGCAGGAGACCAAGTCTGGCTTGAAGTGTCAAAAGACTGGAATGGGGTGTATGTCAGTGCTGAGGATGACAGCATTTTTACTGGGTTCCTTTTGTACCCAGAGGAAACTTCTGGAATTTCACCATAAATTTGTGTCCTGAATCCTGTAGTTTAGATTTAGTGGAATAAGTCAGTTAACATAGAGTAGTGCCATTAAAAAACAACTTCCATGTTTTCAAGATTATAAAAATAATACAGAAAAATTAAAAGAAGTCACCTAGAGTCAATTATTAGTCCTATTTTAAGGCACCTCCTTTAAAAATATTTATATGTATTTGAGAGCATATGTCTACTAACTTTGTAGCTAGCTTTTAAAATTTAGCATGATAATATTAGCATTACTCATTCAATTTAAGTAGAATAATTAATATTTGTATACAAAGTATGAATGGGATTTATAATTAATAAATATATTCTTACTAAATATCTTCTATATCTCAGTAAATGTGTGTCACTTCTTTCTGTGTGAATTGTAGAGTATGAGAGCAAGTTTTTGACTATCTTGGGTGGGTTGCCTTCTGACAAAATGGAACTATTCTCATGTTAGTTTAATTCATGGAGATAACACAGAAAGGGTGGCAAAGACTAGCTAAAGGATATTTAAAATTTATCAATGTGTAAAGGTTTGCTCAGAAAACTTGTATTATATGGACTTGTGTGTTGGGTAAAATGTAAGAAAAAGTTGGTAATCATAGTGAAGATGAAAGCATTCATCAAATTATTGTGCTTAGCAGAACTGAATATCCCCAAAAGAATCAAGAATAAAATGAAATCATTATTGATCTGAATTTTTGCCTTTTCTTCATGATAGAACATTTAATTAGGATAAATTCTTTGGCATCATTATCATTATCTCTGTAATAATTAATTCCAGTTATTCAGAGATAACATTGCTGGAGCAGGTGGGGATTTGGGAGTTCATTTGCAATGCAAATGTATAATAATTGTGAATATTTGATAATTCAGTGGTTTCTTTCTTCTTTTTTTTTCTGAGACAGGATTTTGCTCTGTAGCCCAAGCTGGAGTGCAGTGGAGCGATTCTGGCTCACTGCAGCCTCAACTTCCTATGCCCACGTGTTCCCCCCACCTTAGCCTCCCAAGTACCTTGGACCACAGGACTTTGTCACCATGCTTGGCTAATTTATTTATTTATTCTTTATTTTTGTGTAGATGGAATCTCCCTATGTTACCCAGGCTGGTCTTAAACTCCTGGGCTCAAGTGATCTTCCTGCCTTGGTCTCCCAAAGTGTTGGGATTACAGGTGTGAGCCACTGTGCCTGGTTGGTTTAATTTTTTTAAAAAAGAAAATTTACTGAATCCAAATTGAATTTGGTTCTATGAAGGTATAGTTATGCAGATTTGCAAATCTTGGTGCATCAAGACAGGGAATGGGGGATAGAAAACTTTCTGGTCTTGCTCTGCCTACTTTGTTGCACTGCCCACTTTGGCAAACATCATTCACTTTATATATATTTTTATATCTATATGTGTATATATACACACACACTTGTATATGCACACACATATATACACATATGTATATACACACATATATCTATATACGTGTGTGGGTATATATACACACACATATATATACACATATATATGTACACACACATATATACACATATATATGAGTGACAGTCTCAAAAGTGAATGATGTTTTTACACATGTATTTCTCAAACTTGTTCAGAGGAATACCATTTCTGGAAGTTGTTATTATGAACTACTGGAAAAAAGTGGGTTCTGCATCAAATAAATATTGGAAGTACTATATTCTATCTTCCTATTGTAGATCTATGGAGCACATTAGTGTAGTCTCAGATATTCCACAGAAAATAAGTTTGTTTAATTTTGTTTTATCCAATGATCACGTTTATTTTGGATATAGAACTGATCAAGTAACATACTGTGAAAGAGCATTGTGTAGTATATCCATTTTGGAAATGTTGCATTCGTTTCTCATTTAAGGATCCAACAGGGGTAAATTTAACCCCTGACGTTTCTCCCTTTCTTCAGCAATTCCTCCCTATTTAGAATGTAATATTGCTTTAGTTGTAGCTGTGCTTGTATTTGTCAGAGGGAGAATAAGATAATTTGCAAGTGATTTAAAAAGTGATGCTTATATTTAAAATTTTTTCTTTTTCCAATTAGAATTGAATAATAAAGAAATTCAGGAACTTAGAGTTTTGTCTCTTATTCATAAGTTCTTATTTTTATTTTTTTCTCTTTATATCATTTCTATGAGTGGATTGGAACAATTTGGGGAGGCTGAGAGGCAAGCAGCCTAGAATATAGAAGAAAAAACCACACCACAGGATGTGATACAAAAGAGAACCAGACAGAGGGCTGATAGGGGTACAACAATTCATATGTAAGATTTGGGGTATCAGTCAGCATCTGACACCAGTGTTTGTGGCTGACACTTCAGAGGAAGTCTGGAGTTACAAGCTCAGGGTTAGGGTCCAGGAGTAGTAGTTGATTATGAATTCTTTCTGAAGCATCCAAACCAAGGAAGTTGCTGTTCTCTGGTAGTGGCTTTGGGAGGGAGGTTCTAGGTTCTTCATGCCATTTTCTCTATGAAGGTGAAGAACTGGACAACTGAGTACCCCCATCTTTCAACAACATTATGTCTCCCATTTTCTCAAAAGTAGAAAAATCAAGGAAAGTAGAAAAAAGAATATAAAATTCAAATCCCATCTCAAGGATTTGAACACAAACCCTACCCTGTTCCTACCCTGATGATTACCAAATATACACACCTGAATGCCAGCCCTGAGTACCAACTGCTTAAACTGCTGAGAGTGAAATGGACATCCCAAGCTTAACATGACAAAATCAAGCTGCTCCTCCTGCATTCTTCCTTAACTCACATAGTGATAAGTTCTGTTCAGCTTCTCAGGCTAAAACCTTGTGTCACTTGATTTTTCTCTTTTATACTTAAATTTAATTTGTCAGATAATCCTTTGGTGCTTTCTTCAGAATGTGCACAGAGTTTGAGAAACAGTGCCTCTTCACTGCCACAACCCTGGGTCAAACTACAGCCAAGTTTTGCAATAACTTTGTAACTCCTCTCACATATAAGAGATCCAAGGCCCAAATGCAAATAAAGCTCAACATACCACATATTGAAATATTTAAAGCTTAAAAATGAAGCTAACAAACATTTATTTAAAATATCTTCTATCCTTCTACTTTGAAATATAAGCATTTTGTTGAAACAAATAGAAAATAATGTTATGGCTTTTTACATGATTCACAGTAAACAAAATATCAAAAGTGACTTAATTACTATGGTTTATGTCTGGGTATCCTAGTAATAGGCAGGTAATATTTGAATGAGTAATAAGACAAAGACATTAATTCATAAATTACTCTATATTTATCCCATAAATGTTATTTTTAAAAATTAATTTCAGAAAAATATGATATGTTTTATAATCAAGCTTTCCATACAATACATGTTCTGTTGACAGTTTTTTCAAATTTGACCACCTTTGCTGAGTCATTGTATTTCTTAGTAATTTAAAAAAATTAATTTCTATTTAGAGAAAGTTTTCTCAGGTGAATTGGCAATAAGACTTGAAAATGCAGTAGTAATTTTATGATTAAGTTTTGGTTCAAATTGTAAGGGGGTTTGCATAAGGTGTATTATTACTATTGCAGACAATATTGGAAGATATTGAAATTGTATATATAAACCAATGATCAGTTACATTGCCATTTCATCATCTCTTAAAATACTATTTTAGAACCTACATCCATTATGAATTTTCTGTCTAGACCTGCATTAATACAAATTTGGGTGATATGAATTCTTATCCTTTAGCCATTAAATATGCAACTTTTGCAAATGCCATGCAATTCACAAGTAACTCAAGAATGGTAAAATGAAACACAAAGAAAAAATAAGAAAATGAATACCCAGCACAACTGATGTATAATACACTGTTATCTATGGTATTTGTGCTCCCCAAAATGAAAGACTTGATAAGTTAAGTTGCTTTTCTTTTAATCAAGCCCACCCATTGTCAGCTCCTCCTGTGCCATACCCATGATAGCAGCAGTACAACCCAGTAAACCTGATGGTGTTTGGAGGTGGTCACCTTTCATTTGATGTGCAGAGGGTAAGAAGCATGGAGATGAGTTTCTCAGGGTTCCTGAAGGGTGTTAGTCACAGGAGCACACATTTAAGATTACAGATTGTACTGAGCCAGAAATGAACACTGATCTCTAATC
>NW_022319497.1:0-15296 GCF_002776525.5 Piliocolobus tephrosceles
GATTAGAGATCAGTGTTCATTTCTGGCTCAGTACAATCTGTAATCTTAAATGTGTGCTCCTGTGACTAACACCCTTCAGGAACCCTGAGAAACTCATCTCCATGCTTCTTACCCTCTGCACATCAAATGAAAGGTGACCACCTCCAAACACCATCAGGTTTACTGGGTTGTACTGCTGCTATCATGGGTATGGCACAGGAGGAGCTGACAATGGGTGGGCTTGATTAAAAGAAAAGCAACTTAACTTATCAAGTCTTTCATTTTGGGGAGCACAAATACCATAGATAACAGTGTATTATACATCAGTTGTGCTGGGTATTCATTTTCTTATTTTTTCTTTGTGTTTCATTTTACCATTCTTGAGTTACTTGTGAATTGCATGGCATTTGCAAAAGTTGCATATTTAATGGCTAAAGGATAAGAATTCATATCACCCAAATTTGTATTAATGCAGGTCTAGACAGAAAATTCATAATGGATGTAGGTTCTAAAATAGTATTTTAAGAGATGATGAAATGGCAATGTAACTGATCATTGGTTTATATATACAATTTCAATATCTTCCAATATTGTCTGCAATAGTAATAATACACCTTATGCAAACCCCCTTACAATTTGAACCAAAACTTAATCATAAAATTACTACTGCATTTTCAAGTCTTATTGCCAATTCACCTGAGAAAACTTTCTCTAAATAGAAATTAATTTTTTTAAATTACTAAGAAATACAATGACTCAGCAAAGGTGGTCAAATTTGAAAAAACTGTCAACAGAACATGTATTGTATGGAAAGCTTGATTATAAAACATATCATATTTTTCTGAAATTAATTTTTAAAAATAACATTTATGGGATAAATATAGAGTAATTTATGAATTAATGTCTTTGTCTTATTACTCATTCAAATATTACCTGCCTATTACTAGGATACCCAGACATAAACCATAGTAATTAAGTCACTTTTGATATTTTGTTTACTGTGAATCATGTAAAAAGCCATAACATTATTTTCTATTTGTTTCAACAAAATGCTTATATTTCAAAGTAGAAGGATAGAAGATATTTTAAATAAATGTTTGTTAGCTTCATTTTTAAGCTTTAAATATTTCAATATGTGGTATGTTGAGCTTTATTTGCATTTGGGCCTTGGATCTCTTATATGTGAGAGGAGTTACAAAGTTATTGCAAAACTTGGCTGTAGTTTGACCCAGGGTTGTGGCAGTGAAGAGGCACTGTTTCTCAAACTCTGTGCACATTCTGAAGAAAGCACCAAAGGATTATCTGACAAATTAAATTTAAGTATAAAAGAGAAAAATCAAGTGACACAAGGTTTTAGCCTGAGAAGCTGAACAGAACTTATCACTATGTGAGTTAAGGAAGAATGCAGGAGGAGCAGCTTGATTTTGTCATGTTAAGCTTGGGATGTCCATTTCACTCTCAGCAGTTTAAGCAGTTGGTACTCAGGGCTGGCATTCAGGTGTGTATATTTGGTAATCATCAGGGTAGGAACAGGGTAGGGTTTGTGTTCAAATCCTTGAGATGGGATTTGAATTTTATATTCTTTTTTCTACTTTCCTTGATTTTTCTACTTTTGAGAAAATGGGAGACATAATGTTGTTGAAAGATGGGGGTACTCAGTTGTCCAGTTCTTCACCTTCATAGAGAAAATGGCATGAAGAACCTAGAACCTCCCTCCCAAAGCCACTACCAGAGAACAGCAACTTCCTTGGTTTGGATGCTTCAGAAAGAATTCATAATCAACTACTACTCCTGGACCCTAACCCTGAGCTTGTAACTCCAGACTTCCTCTGAAGTGTCAGCCACAAACACTGGTGTCAGATGCTGACTGATACCCCAAATCTTACATATGAATTGTTGTACCCCTATCAGCCCTCTGTCTGGTTCTCTTTTGTATCACATCCTGTGGTGTGGTTTTTTCTTCTATATTCTAGGCTGCTTGCCTCTCAGCCTCCCCAAATTGTTCCAATCCACTCATAGAAATGATATAAAGAGAAAAAAATAAAAATAAGAACTTATGAATAAGAGACAAAACTCTAAGTTCCTGAATTTCTTTATTATTCAATTCTAATTGGAAAAAGAAAAAATTTTAAATATAAGCATCACTTTTTAAATCACTTGCAAATTATCTTATTCTCCCTCTGACAAATACAAGCACAGCTACAACTAAAGCAATATTACATTCTAAATAGGGAGGAATTGCTGAAGAAAGGGAGAAACGTCAGGGGTTAAATTTACCCCTGTTGGATCCTTAAATGAGAAACGAATGCAACATTTCCAAAATGGATATACTACACAATGCTCTTTCACAGTATGTTACTTGATCAGTTCTATATCCAAAATAAACGTGATCATTGGATAAAACAAAATTAAACAAACTTATTTTCTGTGGAATATCTGAGACTACACTAATGTGCTCCATAGATCTACAATAGGAAGATAGAATATAGTACTTCCAATATTTATTTGATGCAGAACCCACTTTTTTCCAGTAGTTCATAATAACAACTTCCAGAAATGGTATTCCTCTGAACAAGTTTGAGAAATACATGTGTAAAAACATCATTCACTTTTGAGACTGTCACTCATATATATGTGTATATATGTGTGTGTACATATATATGTGTATATATATGTGTGTGTATATATACCCACACACGTATATAGATATATGTGTGTATATACATATGTGTATATATGTGTGTGCATATACAAGTGTGTGTGTATATATACACATATAGATATAAAAATATATATAAAGTGAATGATGTTTGCCAAAGTGGGCAGTGCAACAAAGTAGGCAGAGCAAGACCAGAAAGTTTTCTATCCCCCATTCCCTGTCTTGATGCACCAAGATTTGCAAATCTGCATAACTATACCTTCATAGAACCAAATTCAATTTGGATTCAGTAAATTTTCTTTTTTAAAAAAATTAAACCAACCAGGCACAGTGGCTCACACCTGTAATCCCAACACTTTGGGAGACCAAGGCAGGAAGATCACTTGAGCCCAGGAGTTTAAGACCAGCCTGGGTAACATAGGGAGATTCCATCTACACAAAAATAAAGAATAAATAAATAAATTAGCCAAGCATGGTGACAAAGTCCTGTGGTCCAAGGTACTTGGGAGGCTAAGGTGGGGGGAACACGTGGGCATAGGAAGTTGAGGCTGCAGTGAGCCAGAATCGCTCCACTGCACTCCAGCTTGGGCTACAGAGCAAAATCCTGTCTCAGAAAAAAAAAGAAGAAAGAAACCACTGAATTATCAAATATTCACAATTATTATACATTTGCATTGCAAATGAACTCCCAAATCCCCACCTGCTCCAGCAATGTTATCTCTGAATAACTGGAATTAATTATTACAGAGATAATGATAATGATGCCAAAGAATTTATCCTAATTAAATGTTCTATCATGAAGAAAAGGCAAAAATTCAGATCAATAATGATTTCATTTTATTCTTGATTCTTTTGGGGATATTCAGTTCTGCTAAGCACAATAATTTGATGAATGCTTTCATCTTCACTATGATTACCAACTTTTTCTTACATTTTACCCAACACACAAGTCCATATAATACAAGTTTTCTGAGCAAACCTTTACACATTGATAAATTTTAAATATCCTTTAGCTAGTCTTTGCCACCCTTTCTGTGTTATCTCCATGAATTAAACTAACATGAGAATAGTTCCATTTTGTCAGAAGGCAACCCACCCAAGATAGTCAAAAACTTGCTCTCATACTCTACAATTCACACAGAAAGAAGTGACACACATTTACTGAGATATAGAAGATATTTAGTAAGAATATATTTATTAATTATAAATCCCATTCATACTTTGTATACAAATATTAATTATTCTACTTAAATTGAATGAGTAATGCTAATATTATCATGCTAAATTTTAAAAGCTAGCTACAAAGTTAGTAGACATATGCTCTCAAATACATATAAATATTTTTAAAGGAGGTGCCTTAAAATAGGACTAATAATTGACTCTAGGTGACTTCTTTTAATTTTTCTGTATTATTTTTATAATCTTGAAAACATGGAAGTTGTTTTTTAATGGCACTACTCTATGTTAACTGACTTATTCCACTAAATCTAAACTACAGGATTCAGGACACAAATTTATGGTGAAATTCCAGAAGTTTCCTCTGGGTACAAAAGGAACCCAGTAAAAATGCTGTCATCCTCAGCACTGACATACACCCCATTCCAGTCTTTTGACACTTCAAGCCAGACTTGGTCTCCTGCACTTAATTTCAAGATGATGAGGAGAGAGGCCTGGTCTATTTCGTGACCATAGAGAGTTTCTCTGGCCTTGAACTGCTTCTTATTCTGGGCCACCAGACTGATTCGAGCAGGTCGCCCCCTCACCGTAACATGGTAGGAAAAAACATATGTCCCAGGAATAGAGCAGTTAAACTTCCCAGTGGCAGGACTATAATTCCCTTGGTCATTATAGAGAACCTTTTCAAATTTGATGGGGATGTTAGGAGGAGGAAAAGGCTTTGACAAAGCAGCACTGAAAGCTGACCGGGGCACTCTAGCCACCTCACCCTTGGAGCCTTTAAAGCCCCGAAAGCCCTTCTTCCCAATGGGGCCTCGGACCCCTTTGCTGCCAGTGTCACCCTTTGGCCCAGTAGGTCCCAGGAGACCAGGAGGACCTAACTCTCCCTTTTCTCCTTTAACCCCTGGATCACCTTTGGCCCCAGGCAGACCACTGTGGCCGCTTTTGCCTTCCATTCCACTGTCTCCTTTGCTACCTTTTTCTCCTTTCATACCCACCTCACCTTTCTGTCCTTTTCCTCCCCTCTCCCCAGAATCTCCACAGTAGCCCTTATCCCCCATCTCCCCCTTCTCTCCCTTGGCTCCAGGCCCTCCATGCAGGCCCGGTGAGCCCATAGCCCCTTGGTCTCCTTTTTCTCCTTTGGTACAATTCCCACATGTGTCTCCCTTGGAGCCTTTTTGTCCTTTCACTCCTCCCAAACCAGTGTTTCCTTTATCTCCCTTAGGGCCAGGTTCACCTGAAATGGAAAATTAAAATAACGTTTAAGGACCACATAGGCCATAAGCAGCATGCTATTACCACAGAGCTCAAAAAAGTAGAAACAAACCTACTAATTAGGAAACCTGGTTCTTGCCTCAGTAAAAACTGTGCTTAGGAGGCTCTGACAATGAATAATTTATATTATGCCATCCTCTTAGAAGTGGAATAGTTAATGCTTCCAAGAAACAGTGGCTTATATTCAGATGTCATTTATCTAGTTATTTTTGTTTTTTACTTTTAAGATAATAAAGAGTACTAGGACTGTAGTTGTTCATTGTATTCCATTGCCCTTTGCATTTACCCCCATATTGTCCATTCGAGCCTAAATTATTATTGGCAAGGAAACTGAGACCCAGAACAAGTGAGGGATTTTTATTTTCCATTGACAGCTAGAGAGAGAAGCAGAACACAGATACTATTACCTGGTCTCCAAATTCCTAGACTGGTTCTCCTTCATCAAGTCAGTACACCGAATTATTAGAAGAATAACAGTAATTTGTATTTTCAGCTTACCTCTCCGATGATTTTAAATACAAACAGGAAGAGAATGAAGGGCTATATTGTGCACATGACTGTACACAGTAGATACATTTCATGCTCTACCTTGTGCTCCAGGTTTTCCTGGGTATCCTGGAATTCCTTGGTCCCCACGTTCTCCTTTGAGTCCTAAAATGATATTAAGATTAACTTTTTACCAACTACATCATTTATGATATATTTAATATTCCTCTCACAACCATGTCACATTCCAGTGTTTTCTTCAACCAAAATGGGCTAAAGGTAAAATTGTGTGGAAAAAGAATGTAGGCCGGGCATGGTGGCTCAATCCTATAATCCCAACACTGTGGGAGGCCGAAGCGGGTGGATCACCTGAGGTCAGGAGTTCGAGGCCAGCCTGGCCAACATGGTGAAACCCCATCTCTACAAAAAATACAAAAAACTAGCTGAGTGTGGTGGCGCACACCTGTAGTCCCAGCTACTTGGGAGGCTGAGGCACAAGAATCACTTGTACCCAGGAGGTGGAGATTTCTGTAAGCCGAGATCACACTGCTGCACTTTAGCCTGGGTGACAGAGTGAGACTCTGTCCAAAAAAAAAAAAAAAAAAAAATGTATTGAGGGTCATTAGGAATAATTAATTTTAACGGGTAAACTATTTAAAAGAGATCTGGAGGCAGTGATCCCTTGAAACAGAATTCATCTTTGCCCTCAGCATTTCCATGGCTCTTCAAACCTCTCATAAAACTCATGACATTCTGCTTGTATTATATATGTAAGTATTCATGGTTTTCCCAACATGAATTTTGAATAAAGTTAAAATGCCTTCTTCATATGGCCACAACGCCTGAGAAATAATGCCATGTTCCCTACAAGTTTAAACACAGGGCACAACATCCTGCAGTTGGCTAAAACTAATGATAACAAAAAAACGTCCAGGAAAAAAAAAAAAAAAAAAAAAAAAAACTGTTCTTTATATGGAGCATCTATGTAAGTATAGAACTGTAGGAATTCATAGTTGAAAAAAATGAAAACATCTGGATTTTCAGATAATTGTCATATTACCATAAAATATGGTTTTATATTGGGCCTCACTAAAAGCCCATACTATTATAGTTCAGTCACACTGAATTGATTTCAACTACAAATTAGCATAACAACAATAATAGTATTGATAATATCTCACTCTTATTACACATTTACTTTGTGTAGATAATTGTTCAAAGCTCTTACCTTTTCTTTACTTAATCCAGCCTTTTTACCTAACATAATTTTTACTTGACATTTAACATAATTTTTACTTGACATTAACACACCCTCTTCTATAACACACAGGTTCATATAACATAACACATTTAATCAATTGGAAAATTTTTAATTTATAGAAGTTTATAGCACCTGCCTTTCAAGAAAAGTAGGGAAGATATTTTTGTCATCATTTTATCAACAAGAGAAGCTGAGGTATGAAAAACTTTAAAGCATTGGACAGAGTCAAATACAACCACATATAACATTGGTTGGCATCAATTTGCTACCTATATTGTTTATGATATAACTAACACATTTTGTTTTATTTTTGTGAGGGAAAAAATAAATCCTAAGCCAAATTAAAAGTGGTGAGAATAGACTCCCCCCAGTTTCATAAGAACAACTAGAGAAATCCCACCATAGGTCATTTAGCAGAGTTTTCTAAGTTGCTAGCTACCCCAACACCACTCTGCATAAAAAGGAAAATTTGGAAATTAAACCATAGGCCATCAGGAAAATAACTGGATGCATTTTGAGAGAACCCAGCCCTAAATGGAAGGGAGGAGCCGATTCTATTCCTAGTCTTTGCCAATACTCAAATACCAACCTTCACCACACAGAGTTATGCTGGTTCTTGAGTTCTTTTAAAAAGTTTAGTTGCTTCCCCTAATTTACTCAACCAGGTCATGATTAACTGGAATGGAATCATTCAACTCATTTTTTTTTCTAACTTTCTGTCTTAACCAAGAGTCCAAGCTAAGCCTGGAACTGAAAGGAAAGTAGAGTTGCTACTTTATAAAGAACGGTTGAATGAATTTCTACTTTTGATCCTTCATCAAAGTGTATTCTTAAGAACCTTATTTTATTACACTTCCCTATTTTTTCTTCTATTTCCAGAAGTCTAGCTTCCAAAATGTGTGAATCACTGGGGAGGTTCATTGCTCATCTTTATTTCACAAGGTTTTCTGCTAACATAATTCAGGCACAAAAGGATTAAATGTTTCCAAGAATGAAAATCACATAACTGACAAGTGTGAAGTAGCTCTCTCTTCCCTTAGCATCTTTTTTTGAGTAATTACTTCACCGAATATTCTACCAGAAATGAGTTAGGCAGTTCCTGAGCCATGTGGAGGGTGATGTATAGATGGTATTAGGTCTTTTGACATGTGACACTGAGGCTAAAACATTTAACTTGATGGATAGATGGTATTTCTGCAGGCTGCTGGTATTCACTTAGGAATTTCTAAATATCCTAGTGAATCTGTAGCTTTCCTTCAGTACCTTTAAGCACTTATAGAACCAGGGATTTCCTGGGGCAGAAAGCCTTCTTTACTGATACACTTATGGAATTACAGAATTTCTGAGCTTGAAAAGAACTATAAAAGCACTCATAACTACAAATCTTCTTTGATAGTAAACAAGGTATAAATAAATATCTAGTTCATCTCCTTCAATTTCCAGGTGAAAGAAAATGACTGGCCCAATGTCATTATTATAAGCTTGATTACTTCTGTTTTAATTAAGATGTCTTCCCACCACTGACACTGGCTCTGATTTCAGAGTGAGCCAAGGGATATATTAAATTCCTCTTAGCAGGCATACTATCTACCTAAATTGAATATTCAGAGAATTGCCTGCACTAGTTAGTTCCATCTAATACAAAATTATTTGCATACAAAGGAAGTAGGCTCACATGAGCATGTACAGGAAGGGTATCTCTGTACCCTTCCCCAGAGACTATATACTCTATGGCTGCTAGTCACTAGATCAGCCAGGTGACCAATGAGAGATGGAAAAGCTGTGTGACAATCTGTGTGCCTGCATGCAGGCATTCAATGTTCCCAGGTAAGTTTAAAATTTCTCAGTTGGCTATTTAGAAAGTTAACATATTTATATCAAATATAATGTGCTTTACCAAATATTTATATTTTTTAAAATTGACTCACCTTCAAGAATCTAGTATTTAAGTAGCAAATTGCTCTTCTGAAAAATTATGCAGGATGTCTCTTGAGTTTTGACATGAATGAATTACCTACCTTTCTCTCCTTTGTAGCCTTTAGGGCCTTGGGGCCCAACAACCCCTGGTGGCCCTGGGATCCCCAAATTTCCAGTCTCGCCTTTAGCACCTAGAAATGGGATTGTAAATCACATCAGAATATAAAAGTTCTCTTTTGAAGTTCATTAGATAGGGGGGAAAAAAAGCATTTTATTGCAATAAATAAGTATCAATGACCTAATGATAACATCTGAGTGAAAATAAACCATCACAGAGTCCTAAGGGCAATATTTTTGTCTGATTTGCATTTTTGTAGTACCTGAATAGATAAATTGAGCCCATTAGTACTTGTCACTGTATTCATGGCAGTGATGGAATGATTCAGGGAAGCAGCACTATATCAAACAGGACCAAAATGATAATCTGACACTTAACCTCATGTGGACCACACTTTCACATTGGAAGTAAAAACACCTAGCACCTTTGCATTTGCCTTTTATTCACTTGCTCATTTACTCATTAACTATTTCTGAGGTGTCCTATACACCAAGCACCTCGCAAGGTGTTAGGAATGCAGCCATCAATATTCCAGCGGTCCCTACTCTCATGAAGCTGAGAGTCTATGGAAGAAAAGTATTGAACAAATAGCCACACAAATACATAGAAATTGTCAAATTGTAGTAAATGATATAAAGAAAAATACGAAGATCTTACTGAGGACTTAATTGATGAGATCAGAGGCTTCCTTGAGAAAATGGCATTAAGCCAAGACCCAAAGAATGGACTAAGATTTCCCAAAGCAGAGTAGCTTCCCTAAGTAGGACCAAGATAGTCTCAGCATTCTGAGCTCTTAAGCACTATGCTCTGTGGCAGAACCAGCAGACTAAGACGTATGAGCTCCCCAGGCAGGGTAATAACTTGGCACACCTTGGAATTGTTTGTCATATATATTTAGAGGAGAGAATGAACCCTGAGAACAGCCCAGTTAAATCCACCACTGGGTAAAACAAAAGCCCTGACGTTACAGAACTCACAGCCTTAGCAAATAGTTTAGCAACCAGCTGTGTCTACGTGACCATGCCCTTGGAATTTTCACCCCCTAGCAGCTTACCAGTCAGATAGGATATTAAGACTTCTGGTAAATATAATTTTCTCACTCTCATTAAAATTTTCAGTAATATTTTAGCAATCCTGATATCTTGGTGCCCAAGCTACAGCCCATCTCCTTGACTCCTTAATGCAGCTCTGCATAAATACTAACCGCATTTCCCAAAGGGTCCCTAAAATGGGATGAAATGAATGAAAAGCTTGGTGAAGATGTATAATTGCTGAGTTTATAGCATTAAATTCCTCAGGGAATGGTGAATTTTAAATTGGCATTCTGATCTTAACTTTACCTTGAATTCTCTTCTAAATGACATGTAAAAGCTGAAATGCATTAGAATAAAGCTGAGAGCATATTCATCGTGTATGTATTATAGACATCTGAAATCTTGAAATACATAACCATGGCATTCAAATGAGAAAGTCACTGGGCAACGACACAGTATTGCCTCAGAAATTCAATGAGAAGCAAATGGAATCCTAAGCTTTATTCTCCACCTCAGAGCCATTCCATTTCTAATCCTAACTACAAATAGCACCCAGAAAATCCACCAGTCAGCACATATTCTTGCAAGGCAACAGAAGTTTCATTTACCCTTTTAAAATCAGCCACTAATGAAAAAATTGTACTGGTAATAAACCTGTGCATCTTAAAGAACCACAGCACCATGCTGGGGGTGGTAATCTCTGACTTTGCTCTCACCAGCCCTGTCCAGTATAATTGTCTACAATGATGGAAGAGCTATCTGTGCTGTCCAATACAGTGGCTGTTGAGCACTTGAACTATGGCTAATGTGGCTGATGAACTGAATTTTTTTACCTTATTCAATTTTAATTTTAATATTTATTAATTACCGCATTGAGCAACACAGCACCCATTTGCTTTTATAACAATGTGACACCTAGACCTGTTATCATTTGCATGGCAACATAGAAACTCTTGGGACAATTTCACCCCACAACCTACCTCTCAACTCTACCAACGTACAAGTGAGAAACATGACTTCTTATATTTTCAAATACCTGGCTGTCCAGTCTCTCCAGGTTCTCCTTTCTGGCCAGGTACAGTTGAACAACAATCACAACAATTCAAAAAGAAATCAGCTGTGTCAAGTGTGAAGTTTTCAAAGGGAAAGAGAGTGCCAGTGCCAAAGACAGAATCCAAGGCTGAGGGTTTGGTGATTCATTCTGCCATTTCAGCCATTTCTGTGAAGAGGGTTTCTTCTTCTGGAGGTGGGCCACTGGATGGCTTTAGACCCTTTGGCATCTCTCTTCTCTCAGATTTCTTCATAAATTTGGTATATGGTGTGGTCTTTGCTGTTGTGTTCATGCCAGCAATAGCCAAAATAATTAAAATAGGACAAAGCCAAGAAAACATCCACATATTTGAGGCTGGAAGAAAGATATAATAGTAAAATATATACATATTACATGAGGTCCAAATGAAAAGAGTAAGTGATATAAATATATACTCATATAAAAGAAATATATATGTATATGAACCATAAGAATGAACAATATGCATAATGTAGAATGATATATTTTCAATATATTTAATATGTAAATGTGTGCTTGAATCACTACAGAATATTTTGTGTATTATTTATTGTAAAGAACACTTTACTTCAATTCATCTTTCTGGTTGCTTTCTCAGTATTATATATTGTTCCCAACCATTCAAACTATCTTGCCAAATAGCAAACATGATCTATAATAAATACATCATGACTCAATAGCTCATATACCCTGTGGAAGATAAATGTGTATAATTTCTTGACTGATCGCACTCAGATTTATAGAAATCAAATACATTTATATTAGAAGGAGATAAAAAATATTGAGCTGAATAGTTTATTCCAGCAAACTCAATTATTTCAAGAAAAAATACTGTGGAACAGTCCTTAAATCTACTAAGGATAATGGTCCTGTTGTGAGAGTAATTTTTGAAAATCTGTTTTAGTAAGTGAAGAGAGAGACAATTAAAAATAATAAATTTGAATATATGCTACATCCTTAGATTCCTCACATGGCATTTAACTCTCCACTTCTTTGCTTTGTAATTTGGGGAGTTTTTCTAGAAATTCACATTTATTCTTGTATTATTTTAATGGGGCAAAATGTGGTTATTCTTAAAAGGCATTTGGCAATGTCCAAAGTGATATGATGTAAAGTTTCTAATGAGGTGAAATTTTGATAGTTCAGAGTATTCCATTCCCAATAAATTCCCAGCAGTCTAGGGGCTGCTAACAGATAGTCAGAGTTATTAATCCACATTTCCTGATAGGAGAAGGCAGCCATAATTAAGATAAATGGTAACAAAGTAAAGATAATGGAAATAAAGATAGTAAAAAGGTCTACTGTTTATACAGTACCTACTCTGAGTAGATGCCTTACATTAATTAATCTAATAAGATCTCACAACAACTCTCCATTCCCCCTTGAGAACTGGAGCATGACAAGGATGCTCTCTCTCATCCTTCCTATTCAACATAGTACTAGAAGTGCTAGCCAGAGCAATTAGGCAAGAGAAAGAAATAAATGGCATTCAAATAGGAAAAGAAGAAGTCAAACTCTCTCTCTTTGCAGAAAATATGATTATATACCTAGAAAACCATAGACTGCCAAAAGTCTCCTGGGACTGATAAATGACTTCAGTAAAGTTTCAGGAAAGAAGATTAATGCACAAAAATCAGTAGGGGTTCTATACACCAATAACATTCAAGCTGGGAGTCAAATCACATCAAGATTGTAATTCCATTTACAATGCCATGAAAAAAATACCTAAGAGTACATCTAAGGAAGGAAGTGAAAGATCTGGAGAACTACAAGGAGAACTACAAAACACTGCTGAAAGAAATCAGACATGACACAAACAAATGAAAAAACATTCCATGCTCATGGATTAGAAGAATCAATATTGTTAAAGTAGTCATACTGCCCAAAGCAATCGACAGATTTAACACAATTTATTTCAATTTATCAATGTGACTTTTCACATGACTAGAAAAAAAACTACTCTAAAATTCATGTGGGACCAAAAAAAAGGGTGCTAATAGCCAAAGCAATCCTAAGCAAAAAGAACAAAACCAGAGGCATCACATTACCTGATTTCAAACTATACTGTAAGGCTACAATAACCAAAACAGCATGGTACTGGTACAAAAACAGACACATAGACCAGTGAAACAGTATAGAGTATCCAGAAATAAAGCCACACATCTGTGACCATTTGATCTTTGATAAAGTCAACAAAAATAAGTGATGCAGAAAGGACTCCCTATTCAGTAAATTGTCCTGTGATAGCTAGTTAACCATATAAAGAAGAATGAAACTGGACCCCTACCTTTCACTCTATGCAAAAATTAATTCAAGATGGATTACAGATTTAAATGTAAGACCTCAAACTATCAGAATCCAAGAAAAAAAAAAAAAAAAGACTAGAAAATGCCACTCTGGACATCAGCCTTGGGGAAAAAATTATGACTAAGCCTCAAAAGCAATTGCAACAGAAAGAAAAATTGACAAGTGGGACCTAATTAAACCAAGGAGCTTAAGCACAGCAAAAGAAACTATCAACAGAGTAAAGAGGCAACCTACAGAATGGAAGAAAATATTATCAAATTATCAGCTGAAAAGATCTAATAGTCAATCTATAAGGAACTTAAACAGTTCAACAAGCAAAAAAACAAACTATCACATTAAAAAATGGGCAAACGACATTAGACGACACTTCTCAAAAGAAGACATGCAAGCAGCCAACAAAGATGAAAAAATGCTCAGCATCGCTAATCAAAAGAAAAATGCGAATCAAAACCACAGTGAGATATCATCTCACACCAGTCAAAATGACTACTATTAAAAAGTCAAAAACAAACAGATTTCAGTGAAGATGAGAAGAAAAGGGAATGCTTGTACACTGTTAGTGGGAGTTAAATTAATTCAGCCACTATGGAAAGCAGTTTGAAGATTTCTCAAGGAACTTAAAACAGAACTACTATTTGACCCAGCAATCCTATTACTGGATACATATCCAATAAAAACCAATTTTCTCCCAATAAGACACATGCATTAGCATGCTCATTGCAGCATTATTTGCAATAACAAAGACATGAAATCAATCTAGGTACCTATCAACAGTGATGAAGAAAATGTGGTACATATACACCATGGAATACTATGCAGTCATAAAAAAGAATGGAATCATGTCCTTTGAAGCAACATAGATGCAGCTAGAGGCTATTATCATATCCAAATTAATGCAAGAACCGAAAACCAAATACTCCATGTTCTCACTTATAAGTGGAAACTAAACATTGGATAGTCATGGACATAAAGATGGCAACAATAAAAACCGGAGACTACTAGAGGCAGTAGGGAGGAGAGACGGAGGCAAGTTTTGGACAACTAACTATAGAGTACTATATTCAGTACCTGGGGATTGGATCATTTGTACCTCAAGCCTCAGCATCACACAACATACCCAGGTAACAAACCTGCACACATACCCACTGAACCTGAAATAAAAGTTGGAAAAGATTCTTAACTTAAGGGGAAACAAAGCCAGCTCCAGCAGGTGGGTGACACCATTATTCACCTTCACAGATGAGATAACAGGCACCAAGAGGTTACATACCTTCCCCAGGGTCACACAACCTGTAAGTTATAGACACAGGTCTCTTTAATTTCAGAGTCTAAACCCTTTTCCACAAATCATGTGGCATTTATAAAGATGAGATTAAAGCACAATAAATTCAAAGGTAGCTCCATGGAACAGAGCTATGATGAAACAAATATAAATCAGTGCAGATAAAAAAGGAGAAAGATAAGATGCTTTGTTTCCAAAATCATATAAAAATAGAAAAATGTTAACTTTCCTTTGAGTTATCTTTGCTACCATATTCATCCAGTCAACCAATATTTATTGAATATTGACAGTGTTAACAAGTCCTAAAATATTATATATGGTAACAACAAACATAAGGCATGGTCATTGTCCTCAGAGAGTTTATAGTCTAGTGTTGAGAGATGAAATGCAACAAAGGAAATGAAGGAAAATGTGAAAAGCAGCTGATCACATTGCAGCTTCCCAAATATAGGCCCTTCTGTCCCCAAATGCAGATTCCCACACACACACATATACACTCTTCATTCCACAAGAATGAGGACATCAAACACAGATACAATGCATCAGCCAACTAAATCCGGTCCCAGCAAAAACTAGAACAAAGAAATATTCTGTCTGGATACAAAATAATTAAACTTTCATTGGTTCACACAATTGCATTCAATAAAATATTCATTTGTTCAACAAACCTTTATTTGAGCATCTAAGAAGTCTATGTGGGGTCCCAGAATACAAACAAAAGTAAAACCTAGCC
>NW_022319498.1:0-3135 GCF_002776525.5 Piliocolobus tephrosceles
TTGCTAACACTCTTTTCGTGGAATCTGCAAAGTGATATTTGGGAGCCATTAGGGGCCCATGGTGAAAAAGGAAATATGCTCAGATAATAACTAGAGACAAGATTTCTGAGAAATTGCTTTCTCATGTATGACTTCATCACACAGAGTTCCACCCTCCCTTCTTGGAACAGTTTGCTAACAGTGTTGTGGATTCCGCAAAGTGATATTTGGGAGCTCATTGTGGGCTATGGTCAGAAAGGAAATATACTCAGATCAAAACTGGAAAGAAGCCTTGTGAGAAACTGCATTGTAATGTGTGAATGCCACTCACAGAGTTACACGTTTCTCTTAGGTGATCAGTTTGCTAACACAGTTTTCTTGAAATCGGCAATGGGATACTTCTTCGCGCTAGGAAGCTTTCGGTGACAAAGGGTCTATTCTCAGATGAAAACTAGAAGGAATCTTTCTTAGATTCTTCTTGGTGATGTGTGAATTCATCTCACAGAGTTACACTTATGTTTCGTGGAGCAGTCCATTAACACTGTCTTGGAGTAACCTGAGAAGGGCTACTTTGGATCGCATTCAGGCCTACGCTAATAAAGGAAATATTATCAGTTAAAAACGGGAAAGAAGCTTTCTGAGAAACTTCTTCCTGATCTGTGAAATCATCTCACAGAGTTACAACTTATTCCTCGAGAAGCAGTTTGGTAACACTCTTTCGTGGAATCTGCAAAGTGATATTTGAGAGCCCATTGGCGTCCATCATGGCAAATGAAATATGCTCAGATAGTAACTAGAGAGAAGCTTTCTGAGAGATTGCTTTTTGATGTGTGACTTCATCACACAGAGTTCCACCCTTCCCTTCTTGGAACAGTTTGCTAACACAGTTGTTGTGGATTCTGCAAAGTGATATTTGGGAGCTCTTTGAGTGCTATGGTGAAAAAGGAAATATCCTCAGATCAAAACTAGAAAGACGCCTTCTAAGAAACTGCATTGCGATCTGTGAATGCAACTACTCTGTGATATGTGTTATCATCTCATGGAGGCAAAGCTTTCCTCA
Organism: Piliocolobus tephrosceles; assembly: GCF_002776525.5. Taxonomy (NCBI): domain Eukaryota; kingdom Metazoa; phylum Chordata; class Mammalia; order Primates; family Cercopithecidae; genus Piliocolobus; species Piliocolobus tephrosceles. The sequence continues at coordinate 1,040 of NW_022319498.1, forward strand.
TATTATGCAGCTTTAAAACTCTCATGGACGGATCCACGAAGGGACCTTCGGGAGCACATTCAGGACTATGGTTGAAAAGGAAGTATCTTCAAATCAATACTGGAAATAAAGTTTCCATGAATCTGCTTTTTACTATGTTTCTGTGGAATCTGAGAAAGGACATTTGGAAACGCTCTTGAGAGTATTCTGAAAAAGAAATAACCTCAGAGAGAAACCAGAAGGAAGATTTCTGTGAAACTGCTCTGTGTCACATGTAATCTGCTCACAGAATAAGCTTCTCTGCACATATCAGTGAGCAGATTCTTGGAACGCTTCTTCCTTGATTTCATTTCAGTATATTTCACTATTCGCCATAGTCCTCAATGCTTTCCGAAATATCACTTTTTTTGTTTCACAGGAAGAGTGTTCAAACAGTGCCTTGGGAGAAAAAGAGGTATATCTCCCTGAGTGGAATGCATGCAACACAAAGTAGTTTCTCAAAAAACTTCTATCCGGTTTTTATCTGCAGATATCTCCTCTTTCAACGTAGGCCTGAATATGCTCCTGAATGTCCGTTCGTGGATCTGTGCATGACGGAGTTTACAAAGAGTGTAATATAATTAAAGTTTTAACTATGCAAGACAAATAAATATATGTAACACAAAGCATTTTTACAGCAATCTTCTCTCCAATTTTTGTCTGAGAATATTTCCTTTTTCACCATAGTCATGTCTATACTCCCGAATATATCTTGGTAGCTTTTTCTCCAAAAGGGATTCTGCAATCCTCTAGGAGAAAAAAGGTATAATTCTGTGAGTGGAATGTACACATCACAAAGCAGCTCCACAGAGAGCTTCTCTCCAGTTTCTATCTGAAAACATTTCCTTTCTCACCGTAAGCCTCAAAGCCCTCCAGAATATCCCTTCACAGAGAATACAAAACAGTGTTATGATACAGCTCAATGAAAAGAGAATCTTAACTGTGTGAGCGGAATTCACGTGACACAGAGCAGTTTCACAGAAAGCTTCCTTCTGTTTTCTCTCTGTGGTTATTTCTTTTTCAGGATATTCTAAAGAGCGTTTCCAAATGTCCTTTTTCAAATTATACACAAAGAGTGATTTCAAACAGCTCATTCCAAAGAATCATTTAACGCTATGAGATGAATACATTCATCACAAAACAGTTACCCAGAAAGCTTCTCTCCAATTTTCGATTGAGGAAATTTTCTTGCCAGACATAGGCCTCCAGACACCACTTACTATCCCGTCGCAGAAACCTCATAGACCGACATTCAAACTGGGAAATCAAGAGGAATTTTGCACTCGATGAAAAAAATGAACATGTCAGACAGTGCTTTCTTCGAAGGCTTCTTTCTCTTTCTTTTTGGACGATATTTCACTTTTTGCCATAGTCCTCAATGTGCTCCGATTATCACTCTTTTAGTTTTAAAGGAACAGTGTTCAAACTGTGCCTTATGAGAATAAAGTTATAACTCCCTGAGTGGAATGCACACATCATGAATCAGTGTCTCAGAAAGCTTTCTTCCAGTTTTTATCTGACTGTATTTCCTCTTTCACCATACGCCCGAAGGTGATCCCAAATATCCCTTCGTGGATCCATCCACGAGGGAGTTTCGAAGCTGTGTGATATAAAAAAGCTTCATCTATGTGAGATGACTAAACATAGCAAAAAACAGATTCACAGAAATCTTCTTTCCAATTTTTATCTGAAGATATTTCCTTTTTCACCATAGTACAGAATGGGCTCCCGAAGGTCCCTTTGTGGATCCGTCCATGACATTTTCCAAGCTGCGTAATGTAAAGAAAGCTTTATCTATGTGAGATGATTATAGATATCACAGAGTAGTTTCCTAGAAAGCTTATTTCCAGTTTTTGTCTGAGGCTATTTTCCTTTTCACAATTGGCATCAACATGCTCCTGAATATCACTTGGTACCTGTTTCTCCAAAAGGGTTTCCCCGACGCTGTATGAGAAGAGAGGTATAACACTGTGACTGGAATGCACACGTCACAATGCAGTTCCTAGGAAAGCTTCTCTCCAGTTTCCGTCAGAACATATTTTCTTTTTCACCATTAGCCTCAAAGTGCTCCCAAATAT
>NW_022319499.1:0-32005 GCF_002776525.5 Piliocolobus tephrosceles
GTTCTAGTTTTTAAATAAGTAACTGAAATTCTTCTTTTTTTTTTTTTCTAAAAATAAAATTGCCTAGAACACTAAAATATCTACTGGTGTTCTAAATGTAATGCTTATTTAGTTACCAAATTTGATGCCAGACCCACATTACAAAGTTTTAAAGTAAATATTAATATATTCTAGTTATAATATCTAGGTGAGTTGTATCCTATAGCTTTCTCTTTATAGCTAATGCTAATTATAAAAAACTGTTTAAAATTTTATTTTGCATAAGTTTACATTTTTAAAACATTTTTATTTTAGTTTACATAAAATTGTACATATTTACGGGGGACAGTGTGATGTTTTGTTACATGTAAATAATGTGTAATGATCAAATCAAGGTAATAGTATACCTGTCACCTCAAATATTTAGTTCTTTGTGGTGGAAATATTCAAAATCCTCTCTTCTAGCTATTTGGAGATACACAATTCCTTGTTGTTGACTATAGTCACCCTACTGTGCAATAGAACACCAGAACTTATTCTTCCTTTCTAATTATAACTTTGTGAAAATTGACCAAACTTTTCCTACCTCCCCTGCTCTCCTACCTGCTAATGCTAATTTTCTCATTCTTCAGAAACATTACAATTAAATAAAAGTTTGTCACCTCAATAATAGATATTTCCTTATTTATACTTACACATACAATTAATTTTTAAAAATGTCCTAAGGATGTATTTTCTTTTTTTGCTTCATGTATTTATGGGTATAATTCGATTTACAAAAGTTATGAGAAGACAATTATTATGCTTTTGCTTGAGTTTAAATCTATATTTACTTTCATGTAAATAAATACAAAAAATTATATTCTTGACTTTCATTTGTGTCCATGATGGATTAATACAGACAATAGTTATAATAAAAAATGAAATAACCAGACAAAATATATAAAGCCATAGTTTTTAGACATTGGAGAACAGGAAGTACAGGAAAGTGATTTCTGAGTAAACAGAACAAATAGGGTAATCTGTATGACTGAATTAGATTACAGGATAAAGAGAATTTCCAGGCTTCGGCACAGGGAAATGGAGCTCAAACAGAGCCTGGAAGTCTCTTTTAACTAAGGAGACAGAGTGCAGAGTTCACAAAGGCCAATGCATTTATAGTGGAAAGGACAGAATACTGAAGAGGAGAGAACTGCCTAAGAATATTTAAAGGAAAAAAAATCTAGTGTGCATTTCTAAGAAACTTAACTGCATCCCTGAACAACATCCAAAAATACTTAAAAAAATACAAAGTGTCCAGTATATAGCAATGTGAAAATCACACTGTCTGGTATGTAATAAAAAATTACCAAGGCATCCAAAGAGGCAGTAAAATTTGACTTAAAATGAGGGAAAAAGTTAACTAATAGAAACAGAAATGACATTGATGATGTAATTAGTAGAAAAGGACATTAAATCAGTTATAATAAATATACTTCTGTGTTGAAGAAGGTAGAAGCACAGTGAAGAGAGAAATAGAAGAAATAAATAAAACCTAAACTGATTTTCTAGAAATTAAAAAAAAAATAGAATGTATGAAATAAAAAGTACACTGAATGGGATTAACAATAAATTAGGCACTACAGAAGGAAATACAGTGACCTTGAAGACATAGTAACCAAAGCTATCCTAATTGAAACACTGAGATAGAAGACTAAAGATGAGCAGAGCACTAGGTAACTGTGCTTCAGTTTCACTTGTCAATGGAGTCATATGTGTGTCATAAGAGTTACAGAGAGAGAATGGAGAGATGAGAAGGGGGCAGAAAAAATATTTGATGAAATAATGGCTGAAATATTACCAAATTTGATAAAACTATGGGTCCCATAGATTTTAGATCAACAGAATTCAATCAGAAAACACATGAAACACACACACACACACACACACACACACACACACACACACCATAAACCAGATAATTGAATTGCTTAAAACCAGGAATAAAGAGAAAATAATTAAATAAGTCAAAGAAAAAAAAGAGACATATTACACACGAGAAACGAAGAATGACAAAGAAAGAATACAGCCAGAAAATAATGGAGCAACAAATTCAAAGTATTGAAAGAAAAAAACCTCCATCATTGTAGAAATCTATGCTTTGATAAAATATGTTTAAAAAATGAAGGTGAAATAAAGGGTTTGTCAGACATTAACAAGCTGACAGAATTTATCACCAGCAGAGCAGCACTATAGGATATGTCATAGTAATCCTTGAAGGAAAAAGAAAATGATGACATATAAGAATTTATTTCTACTCAAAGGAATGACAAGAACTAGAAGGAATAAATATTTGGGTAAATGTAAAAGAGCATTCTTTCTTATTTTAAAATTCTCTTTAAAGAGTAATTTTTTAAAACAAAAATGGTAACAATGTATAGTTTATAACATATGTAGAAGAAAATGTATAGAAGAAAACTGTATGACAGCAGCAGCACAAAGTCCAAGATAGGGAGAAATGAAAATAAGAGTGTTATATAGAGTTCTTATGCTACGTATAAAGTAGTATAGTATTAATTTAAAGTAGAGTACAATAACTTGAATGTATATATTATAATCCTAGAGCAAGGGCCAACAAATCTTATAAATATTGAAAATAATATATTATGAATGCATAATGAACAATTTTGTGTTAATCAATTCAACAACTTAGATGAACAGAGAATTCTTTAATAGATACAAACTTCTAAAGCTCAAGAATAGATGACTTGAGTAGCCCAGATTACATGGTGAATTCTACCACGTAATTGGGAAAGAAATCATAACAATTCTATGGAATTTTTTTTCAGAAAATAGGAGAGGACATTCATTTTATGAGACCAGCATAATCCTAATACCATTAAATCAAAAACATTGTAAGAAAGTTAGAGATCAATATTTCTCATGGACATAAATGCAAGAATTAATTTAAAAACTAGCAATTTGAATTCAGCAATATTATAAAAGGGTAATACATTATGTCCAAGTGGTGCTTATGCCAGGAATGCAAGGTTGGTTTCACAGTCAATGTAATTTACAATATTAACAGACAAAAATAAAAAAAAAATATGAATGTCTTAAAAAGATCTGGGAAAACATTTGACAGAAATCAACATTCTTTTCAAATAAAAATTATTAAAATCTAGAAATACAAGACAATTTTCTCAACCTGATAAAAGGCATCTATTAAAAACTTACAGCTAACATCATATTTGATAAAAGGCTGAATGATTTCCTCTCAATATTGATAACATGGTAAAAGTGTCTACTCTCACTACTTCTCTTTAACATTGTAGTTGAGGTCATAGTCAGTGAAATAGACAAGGAAGAGAAATAGAAGTTATACAGATTTGAAAGGAAGAAATAAAACCATCTTTATACATACCATGATAATCTATGTAGAAAATCCTGAGGAATCTGTAAAAGGTAACTAGAAGTAATATGTAAGTCTGGCAGGGATTTAGGATACTAGGTAAACAAAATCAATTGACTTTTTTCACCTAGCATAATTTCCTAAGGTTCATCCATGTTGCATATTGCAGGATTTCCTTCTCTTTTAAGGCTAAATGCCCTTACTGTGCATATATATGTCACGTTTTAAAAATCCACTCATCTGTTGGTGGATATTTAGGTTGTTTGCTCATACTGGCTTTGTGAATAGTGCTGCAATGAATATGAGAATACTAATATCTCTCTGAGATCTTAATTTCAATTCTTTTGGGTAAATACCAAGAAATGAGAGAGCTGGATATTATAGTGGCTTTATTTTTAATGTCTAAAGAAGGCTTCATACTATTTTCCCTAATGGCTGCACCAATTTTCATTTCCACCTACAGTGTACCAATTTCTCCACATTCTTGCTGACAATTGCTGTCTTTTGTTTCTTGATAACAGTAATCCCAAAAAGTGTGAGATGATATCTCATAGTAGTTTTGATTTGCATATAGCTTATGTTGAATATCTTTTCATGTAGCTGTTGGCTATTTGTATGCCTTCTTTGGAGAATTGTCTCTTCAAGTCCTTAGCTCATTTATTTAATTGGGCCATTAGTTTATTTCTTGCTATTGAGTTGTAGGAGGTCTTTATGTTTCAGAAATGAAACTCTTATTATACATATTATTTGTAAATAATTTCTCACATCTGTAGGCTTCCTTTTTGCTCTCTGTTTTAAAAATTGTATTTAATTAATTATTTATTTCGAGATCGGGTTATGAAACTTGCTAAGTTTGGCATTTTTAATAGAGATGAGGTTTCACTATGTTTCCAAGGTTGGTCTTGAACTCCTGGAGTCAAGGCATCTACCCACTTTGGCCTCCCAAAGTACTGGGATTACAGGCATGAGCCACCACCCCCAGTTTTGCTCTTTTGATTATTTCTTTTGCTGCACAGAAGCTTTTTAGTTTGATGTAGTTTATTTTTGCTTTTGGTGCAATATTCATGAAATAATTGATAAGACCAATGTCATGTGAAATAAATCAATCACAGAAGGACAAATACTTCATGACTTCACTTGTATGAGCTATCTAAAATAGTCAATTTCATAGAAGTAAGGAATAGAATGGTGATTGCCAGGGGTTAGAGGAAGGGAGAAATGGTGAGTCATTAATCAATAGGCCCAAAATTTTGGTGACACAAGATGAATTAGTTCTGAAGATCTGATGGGCAACATTATGCATACAGAGAATAACATCATATGGTGCACTTAAAAATCTATTAAGAGGGTAGATCTCATGTTAAGTGTTCTTAGCATAGAAAATTATAAAAGTATGCCTGAGAAACACTAAAAAAAACTTCAACCAAAACCAAATGAAACAAAAATCCAAAAAAAAAAAAAAAAAAAAAAAAAATGACAGATTGCCAGTGGGTGAATAAAAATCCCAGCTTCCTAACCCATCAGGTGAAATAATTCTGAGGTGTGTTCCACACTGTCCCTCAGAGTTCTCAAATGGTATCAAGACTTTGTTGTCCATAGGAATAACCTCCCTGATAACTCACCATATATGTTTCCTTCCCTGCCCTGTCTCACTTCCCACTCTTCCTGTGGTCCTATTGAGTACAATAAACTATTTGTACTTGTTGGGGCTCAGAACATACCAAACCAAAATATGAATGTGAGTAACCAGAACATGCCACCCCAAAATACACATCTTTAGCATAGTTCGCACAGGTTATTTTGAGAAACTGCAGACACAGGAGTAACTCCTGAAAGCTTCCCTTTTGTAAAAAAAATTTGCGTCTATAAAGTAAATCTGCATTAGTAAAGATATCTGCATCAGGAAGAGGGCTGCTCCAAGACAGTTTTTCTTATCTGAGAGACTTTTTATCTGCATAATAAGATTTTTATTCACCATACATTTTCTTCCCTCAACTTCCCCTAACTTGCTTCTACTATCCTCCATAGACCCCAAGCCTTTATTCTTTGCTGAAATTCAGGATGCTATATAAGCTTTAATTATCTGGACTTCTTTGAGTTTCATATTTTGTGGGATTTACATGTGTATGCATGTAACTAAAATGGTTTTTCTCCTATCAACCTGTCTTATGTTGATTTATCTTTATTGTATTTATTTTTTAAAAATTTATTTTCAATTATGTAATAATTGTACATATTTATGGGATACAGAGTAATATTTTGTTATGTGTATACAATGTGATTACAATCAGGGTAATTACCATATCCATCACCTCAAAGTTTTATTATTTCTTTCTATTGGGACCATAGAAAATTTTCTCTTCTAGCTATTTAAGAATATATTATCAGTTATTATTAACTGTAGTCACCCTACAGTGCTACATAACACTATAACTTATTCCTCCTATTTAGCCTTGACTTATATCCATTAATCAGTCCCTCCATGTTCTCCCTTCCTCTCTACCCTTCCCATTCTCTAATAACCACAGTTCTCTTTTCTAATTCTGAACTCAAGTTTTTTAGCTCCCAAGTTTTTGGTGAGAACTTGCAGTATTTATGTTTCTGTGTCTGAATTATTTATCTTAATAGAGTGTCCTCTAGACTCATTCATGTTGCTACAAATGACAGAATTTTACACTTTTTTTATGGCTTTCATTCTTTTTATGGTTATACTATTTAGTATTCCACTAATTTGGAAAATTTGCATCCTTGCCATATGGTAGAAAAGAAAAACTCATTTTCTGGGGAGAAACTCAAGCCAGCTGCAGGACTAAAGAGGAGCCAAATGTTAATAGCAAAGACAATGAGGAAAATGCCTCAAAGGCATTTGAGAGAATTTTGTGGCAGCACCTCCCATCATAGGACCAAAAGTCTAGGAGGGAAGGATGGATTCATGGGCCAGGCTCAGGGCCCTGCTATCCTGTGCAACCTTAGGACACTTCTTCCTGTGTCTCTGCCACTCCAGCTCCAGCTGTGGCTAAAAGGCCCCAAGATACATCTCAGGCTGCTGCTCCAGAGGGTGCCACCCATAAACTTTGGCAGCTTCTATGTGACATTAAGCCTGCTGGTGCGCAGAGGGCAAGAGTTGAAGCTTGGGAGCCTCCACCTAGATTTCAGATGATGTACAGAAATGCATGGATGTTTAGGCAGAAGTTTGTGACAGGGGAGGAGCCCTCATGATGTGCCTCTACTAGGGCAGAGAGGAGGGAAAATGTGGGATTGAAGTACCCACACAGTGTCCCCACTGGGGCACTGCCTAGTGGAGCTGTGAGAAGAGGGTCACTGTCCTCCAGACAACAGAATGGTAGATCCACCAACAGCTTGCACTGAACACCAGCCCTTGAGAGCAGTTATGGGTGCTGAGCCCTGCAGAGTCACAGGAGTGGAACTGCCCAAGGCTTTAGGAGCCTGCCTCTTACACCAGTGTGGCGTGGTTGTGAGACATGGAATCAAAGGAGATTATTTTGGAGATTTATGATGTAATAACTGCCCTGATGGGTTTCAGACTTGCATGGGACCTGTAGCCCCTTTGTTTGGGCTAATTTCTTCCTTTTGGAATAAGTGTATTTACCCAATTCCTGTACCCCATTGTATCCTGGAAGTAATTAAGTTGTTTTTTTATTTTACAGGCTCATAGGCAGAAGGAACCTGCCTTGTCTCAGATGACACTTCAGGCTGTGGACTTTTGAGTTAATGCTGAAATTAGTTAAAACTTGTGGGACTGTTGAGAAGAAATAATTGCATTTTGCAATGTGAGAAGGACATGAAATTTGGGAGGGACCAGGGGAAGAATAATATGGCTTGGATTTGTGTCCCTGCTCAAATATAATGTCAAATTGTAATCTCCAATGTTGGAGGAGGGGCCTAGTGGAAGGTATTTAGATCATGGAGGTAAACTTCTCCCTTGCTATTCTCATAATAGTGAGTTCTCATGAGATCTGGTTGTTTAAAAGTGTGTAACACGTCTCCCTTCTCTCTTTCTTCTGCTCCAGTTAGGTAAAATGTGCCTCCTTCCTCTTTGCCTTCTGCCATGATTGTAAGTTTCCTGAGGCCTCCCTAGCAATGCTTCCTGTACAGCCTGTGAAACCATGAGTCAATTAAGCCTCTTTTTTATTTTAATAGAATTGTACTCTTGATTTCTTTTTCAGGTAGTTTGTTATTGGTGTATAAAAACGGTAGAAATTTTTGAATATTGATTTTTTATCCTTCAACTTTGCTGAATTCATTTATCCATTCTAAGCATTTTTTTAATGATGAGGGCTTTAGGCTTTTTTATGTATGAGATCATGTCATCCTCAAAGAGAGACAATTTGACTTCCTTTTTTGCAATTTAGATGTTATTTCTTTTCTTTTCTTTTGTCTTGTTGAACTGGCTAGACCTTTCAGTACTATGTTGAATAAGATTAGTGAAAGTGGGCATCCTTGTCTTTTTCCCATTCCAGTTCCATTCAGTATGATGTTAGCTTTGAGTCTGTCATATATAAACTTTATTGTGTTGAGGTATGTTCCTTCTATAACTACTCTGTTGAGAATTTTTATTATGAAGAGATGTTGAATTTTATAAAATGATTTTTTTCTGCATCTATTGAGATGATCACATAGTTTTTGTTCTTCATTTTGTTGATGTGATAGATCACATTTATTGATTTATATGTTAAGTCATCTTTGTATCCCTGGGATAAATCCAATTTGACCATGATGTATAATCTTTCTGTTGTGCCGCTAGAGTCAGTTTGCTAACATTTTTTTTTGAGAATTTTCGAGTTTGTTTTCATTAGGGCTATTGGTCTGCAATTTTCTTTTTTTGTGTGTTCTTTTCTGGTTTTGGTATTAGGATAATGCTGGCCTCATAGAATGAGTTAGAAAGAATTCCCTCTTCAACTTTTTGGAATAGTTTGAGAGGAATTTGTTTTAGTTCTTTCAAAGTTTGGTAGAATCAGTAGTAAATTTATTTGGTTCTGGGATTTTTTAAAATTGGGAGACTTTTTATCACTAATTTAATCTTGTTATTCAGTATTAGTAAACTCAGATTTTCTATATCTTACTGGTTCAACCTTTGTAGGTTATATATGTCCAGAAATTTATCTATTTCCTCTATGTTTTTCAACTTGTTGATAGTTTTTTCACAAACATCTCTAATTATCCTTCATATTTCTGTGGTATAAGTTGTTCTTTCCTCCTCTTTTTAATTTTTGATTTTATCTATTTGGGTCTTCTTTCTTATTTTCTTAGTTGTTGTAGCTAATTATTTGTCAATTTTGTTATCTTTACAAAAAACAATTTTTTCATTGATGCTTTATATTTTTTAGTTTCAGTTGAAAATTCTGCTCTAACTTTTATTTTCTTCTACTAATTTTAGATTTGGGTTGTCCTTGCTTTTCTGGTTCCCTGAGCTACAGGATTAAGTTATTTTTTGAAATCTGTGTAATCCTTTAATGGAGGTGTTTATTGCTATACAATTCCCTCTTGGAACTGCTTTTGTTGTATCCCATAGGTTTTGGCATGTTGAGTTTTAATTTTCTTTTGTTTCAAGAAATTCTTAAATTTCCTTCTTATTCTTCAACTTAGTAGTCATTCAGGAGTCTGTTTTTAAATTTATATGTATTTGTATTGTGTCCAAAGTTTCTCTTTTTATTAATTTCTAGATTTTTTCCATTTTGGTCTGAGAAAATACCTGCTGTGATTTTGATTAAAAAAATTTTTTTGGACTCGTTTTTAGCTCTAATGTATGGCCTTTCCAATGTTCCACGTGCTGATTAGAAGAATGTGTATTCTGCAGCTGTTCGATAAAATGTTCTGTTAATGTCTATTAGGTCATATCGGAGTATACTGCAGTTTAAGTTGATATCTCTATGTTGAGGTTTTGTCTATATGACTTGTTCAATGCTGGGAGTAGGATGTTGAAGTTCCCAACTTTTATTGCGTTAGGCTCTATCACTCTCTCTAGCTCTGATAATATTTGCTTTGCATATCTGGCTGCTCTGGTGTTGGGTGCATATATATTTATAATTATATCCTCTTGCTGAATTGATTTTTAAATCATTATATAATAATATTTTTATCACTTTTTGTGTTTTCTAAATTAAACCATTATATAATAATATTTTGCCACTTTTTGTCTTTTTTAATTAATTTTTTAAAGTTTTGATTTTTATAAAAATAGAGAGGGCGGTCTCACTCTGTTGCCCAGGGTGGCCTTGAACTCCTGGGCTCAAGAGATCTATCCACCTCAGCCTCCCAAAATGCTGGATTGCAGGCATAAGTTACCATGCCCAGTCTATTTTTATGTTATTTGACATAAGATATATTTTGTTTACGATGAGTAACACTACTTCTGCTCACTTTTGCTTTTCATTTACATGGAATATCTGTTTCCATTTTTTTTACTTTCAATTTCTGTGTCTTCACAGGTGAAGTGAGTTTCTTGTAGGCAACATATAGTTTGGTCTTGTTATTTTTATTCATTCAGTCAGTCTATATCTTTTGATTAGGAAATTTAAGTCATTTACGTTCAAGGTTATTATTGATAAGTGAGGAATTACTCCTGTAATTTTGTTGTTTTCTGATTGTTTCATGTACACTTGTTTCTTTATTCTTCTCTTATTGCTCATCTTTGAGGTTTGGTTGTTTTCTGTAGTGATAGTTTGATTCCTTTCCATTTGTCATTTGTGCATTACACCTACCAGTGAGTTTTTAGTTTTGAGTGTTTCATGGTGATATTGTCCCTTCATTTCCCAATGTTACTCTTTTAGCATTTCTCCTAGGGCTGGTCTAGTGGTGATGAATTTCCTTAGTATTTGCTTGTCTGGGAAGGACTTTATTTCTTCTTTATCTCTGAAGGATAACCATGGTGGATATAGTATTCTTGCCTGATGGTTCTTTTTTTCTTTCAGCTGTTTTGAATATATGATTTCATTCTCTACTGTCCTGTAAGATTTCTGCTAATAAACTGCTATTAGTCTGATAGGATAATTTATGTATGACTTGACACTTTTCTATTGCTGTTTTTAGAGTTCTCTCTTTGCCTTTTGACAATTTGACTGTAATGTACAAGTTTTCTGGGTTGAATCCACTTGGGAGTCTTTGAGTTTCTTGTATCTGGATGTCTGTATCTCTCCAAACCTACTTGGGAATCTTTGTTTCTTGCATCTGGATGTCCATATTTCTCCCAACATTTGGGAAGTTTTCAGCTATTGTTTTATTAAGCAGGTTTTGTTTTTTGATTTTTAATAACTTTTCCTTTTGTAATTCTCATAATGTGAATATTTGTTCACTTAATGGTATTCCATATGTTCTGTAGGCTTTCTTTTCGTTCTCTTTTTTCTTTTGCCTGACTGGGTTATTTCAAAAGACCTGTTTTTATGTTCAGAAAATCGTTTTTTTGCTTGATCTAGTTTATTGTTTAAGCTCTCAATTGTATTTTACAATTTCATTCAGTGACTTTTTCAGCTACATGCTTTCTGTTTGGTTCTTTTTTTTTTTTAAATGATATCTATGCCTGCTGAATTTCTAGTTTGGGTTATGAATTGTTTTTCTGATTTTGTTGCATTGCCTGCATTCTATTGTATCTTGCTGAGTTTCCTTAAGTTTATTATTTTGAATTCCTTTTCAGGCATTTCATAAATTTTCTTTTCTTTGGGGTCTGTTATTAGATAATTATGGTGTTACTTTAGAGATAATATGTTTCTTTGATTTTTAAATGTTTCTTATGTCCTTTTGTTGTTATCTGTGTATTTGGTTGAAACAATCTTCTACCAATTTTATGGAAGAGCTTTCATAGGGAAATGTTTTTTTCTTGCAGATGTTTCCTACAGTGTTATTAGAGTAGAGTGCTTTGACATTGGTTCTGGCTGGGCAGAATAGTATATTCTCCATATTATTTCTTCAACTGTAATCAGTGTCAACAGTGTCTGTGAGTTTCTCAGTGGCCTAGGCTGTGGTTGTTTGTAAAAGCTGTGGTGTAGCTTTATTGGGGGTGAGGACACTGGACAGGCAGGTCTTCAGAACCTATGGGGGAGTTTGCATGTTTATGGTGGCTTTGCTGCTGGAGGAGGTGGGGTTGTGAGTTTCAGTGTGTTCCAGATATTCTTGTCCTCAGGCCCCTGGGATATTGCTCATGGGCACACAGCTGTTCTGCTGCTGGATGGGGTGGGGATTCTGGTGGCAGCTGTTAACCCAGATCCTTGGTTTCGTAGGGGGGCTTTCATGACATGTGGCTGCTTCCATTGCTGGAGAGGACAGGGTCAGAGGCAGTAGTAGTGGGGCCCATGCAGATGGCTCTCAGGCTATGGAGAGTTCATGTATTAGCTTTCTCTGTATTGGGGACAGCCTTCCTGATGGGGTAGACCACCTGTTCCTTAGGGTTTGGGGAAATACATGGGTTCAGCTGGTATGGTCACGGCTGTGTCACTGGGTTCATCTGGTGAACCTGCTGAACCTTGCAAACCTGCAGCCATCTGGGTGGATATTGATGGATATCAGTGGGGTTCCAGGGACATGGAGATGCAGGGGCTATTGGTCCCCAGAGCAGGAGGCACTCCGGTCCTGCTTGCAAAATTGTCCTGCGTTACAGCACTCTGAATCTCTGGGAATAGGGGATTTTCAGAGGGAATTCTTCTGTAGAATAATGCAGTATTATGGACTCCAGGTAGTTCTTTATACTCAGTTCAGTGCTTGTGAGGACTATGGGGCTCTCCTGTAACCTGGATGGCAGGCATCCATGATGAAAATGTGGGCTTTTAGACTTTTCTTTTTCTTAAAATGGGAGTCCCCATTGGCTTTGAGTTGATATCTGGGTGCTTTGCTTACATCCTTATAATGCCTTTCTGAGCTTCTATACCTCGGAGGGCCTTTATCACTTATTTGCTGAATTCCAGTGTTGTTCCTTAGGAGAACATTTATTCGATATGTGGCTATTTATTTGTTCTTTGGGCCGTTCTTTGTGGAGGAGGTGACTGCTGAGTGCCTATGGTCAGCCATTTTGATCTTATGTCAAATTAATTTGTAGCCCAGCAAGACACCTAAGAGAGTTAAGGGAAGATATTTTCCCCACTTATACACTTAAAAAAAAGTGACCTTTTTATCTTCAAAAATTCATTGGTTGTCTTTAGTACTGGTTCAGTTAATTAATAATTATCATATTACTTCACTATGAAATTTGTGCTTGAAAGAGTTCTAAAAAATGTAGACTCTGTCAACCTACATGTTTTGAAATAGTTTTATTAGCTCAAATGGTAGTAAAGGTTAAGATAATAAAATGCTAAAAAGGAATTAGAAATTTTAATTAACTAAACAATACCATTTACAGTATCCCAAAATATGAAATACTTAGGGATAAAGTTGACAAAAGTTGGCTAAGATCTATACATTAAATAGTACAAAGCATTTCTGAGATAATTTCAAGACAAATAAATAGAAGGATATACCAGGCTCATAGACTGGAATAGTGAATATTGTTAAAATGTTATTGATCTACATTAAATCAACTCCAATAGAAATTCCTGCAGGATTTTTTAGTAGAAATTGATAAACTGATTCTGAAATTTATGTGGAAAGGTAATGAATCAAGATACCAAAGCAATTTTGAGAAAGACAAAAGATTTTTCATACTTGCAATATTGTGATTTATAATAGAATATATATATACACACACATATGTATATGTGTGTGTGTGTGTGAGTGTGTGTGTATGTGTGTATATATATATATATATACATATATATATATATGTGTATATATATATATATTTGGTCTTCCTCCTCATATAAATATATTTAGTTCCTATAATACTTGATATCTCTAGAGTAATGGGTGTCTTTTGTAGGAATAAGAAAACTATTGATTGGGAGCCCCTAGGTAGCTTTAGGATTAGGGCTAGTTACCAGAAAAACTAAGACAGGATTAGAGGACTGGGACTTTTACTCCCACCCCTTAATATAGTTTAGATATTTGTCCCCTTCAAATCTCCTGTTGCAATATAATCCCCAATGTTGGAGGTGGGGCCAAGATTTTGGGGTCATGTGGGCAGATTGCTTGGGAATGGCTTGGTGCTATTCTCCCAGTAGTGAGTAAGTTCTCACTCTTAGTCCCTGTGAGATATGTTGTTAAAAAGAGTCTGGTACCTCCCCTTTTTCTTCCTTTCTCTCTTGTCATGTGATGCCTGTCTTCATTCACCTCTGCTATGAGTGGAAGCTTCCTGAGGTCCCCACCAAAGCAGATGATGAAGTCATGATGATTCTTGCACAGCCTGTAGAACCGTAATCAAAATAAACCTTTTCTCTTTATAAATCATGCAGTCTCAAGTATTCCTTTATAGCAATACAAAGCAGGGCAGCTGAAGGTTAAATTGATCAACTGTGGCCAATGATTTAATTAATCATGTTTACATAATAAAATTTTGATAAAACCCCTACAGGACTGAATTTAGAAAGCTTCTGGATACCTGAACATGTGGAGCCTCCTGGAGGGTGGCAAGCCTGGAGAGTGCATGGGAGCTCTGCACCACTTTCCATATGCTTTGTTCTATGCATGTCTTCTGTTTGGCTGTTCATCTGTATCCTTTGTAAATATCCTTTACTATAAACTGATAAATGTAACTAAAGCATTTCCCTGGGTTCTGTGAGTTGCTAAAACAAATTAATTGAACCCAAGAAGGGGGTCTTGGGGACCCTGATGAATAGTCTGCCAATGAGAATCACAGGCCACGACCTGGGATTTATGATTGGCATCTGAAGTTGGAGGCAGTATTCTGGGACTGAGTGCTTAACCTGTGGGATCTGATGCTATCTCCGGGTAGGTAGTGTCATAATTGAACTGAATTAGAGGATACCTAGCTGATGTTTAGTGAATTGCTTGGTGTGAGGGGGAAAACCCCCACATATCTGTGGTTGCAGAAGTGTTCACTGTTGATGTGTGAAAGAATAGGGAAAGCACCTTCAGTTTTCTATTTATATGCACAACTGACTTTTAACAAAGTTGCCAAAGTATTTCAATGGAAAAAGGATAATCTTTTCAACAAATGGTGCTAGAACCATTAGACAGCCACATGCAAACAAATAAACACAAGACTTTAACTTATACTACATGTACACGTTAATTTGACATGAATCAGACCTACATATAACCTGAATGAATTATAGACCTAAACCAATAAAATTTCTAGAAAAAAATACAGACTAAAACATTAGTGACCATGAGTTTGGCAAAGCTTTCTTAAGTAAGACACAAAAAGTATAACCTGTAAAAGAAATAATCAATAAAATTTGACTTCTTTAAAATTAAAAAAATTTGTTCTTCAAATAACACTGTTAAGATAATTTAAATGCAAATGGCAGACCTGGAGAACATACTTGTAAAACATATGTGACAAATATGTTGTGTCTAGAATATATATATATCTAAAATGTTTACAATCAACTGAGTTGACAATGAAAAAATGAGCAAAATATTTGAATAGACACCTCACCAAAGAAGAAACACAAATGATCAATAAGCGTTTGAAAAGATGTTTAGTATCCTTAGTCATTAAAGTAAGCTGAAACTATAATGATATACCACTACATACCAACTACATGATTAAAATTAAAATGTACGACTGTGCTAAGTATTGATAAGGATGTGGAGTAACTAGAATGCTCATACTCTGCTATAAGAATGTAAAATGGTACAAATACTTTGGAAAACATATTTGTAGTTTATTAAAAAGTTAAGTGTGTATAACTGCTGTATGCCTCAACCAATCTACTATTATTCATTGCCTGAGAGAATTGACAGTATATGTCCACATAAAGTCTTGGATATGAATATTTAGAATAGCTTTGTTTGTTAAAGCTGTAAACTGCAACCAACCCTATGTCCATCAATAAGTAAAAGAATAAATAAATTGTGGTATACACATACATTGGAATACTACTCAGCAAAAAAAGTAATGAACTTTTGATAAAGATATTAACATGAGTAAATTTCAAAAGGTATTATGCTAGTGAAAGAAGCTGGACCAAAAAGTACATTATGAACTGTATATTCCACTTGACTATAATTCTAGAAAATGAAAATATATTTATATCGATATAATGCAAATAATCATTGCCTAACGATGGGGACAAAGGGAAGAAGGGATTACAATTGGACACATAGAAACTTTTAAGGGTGAGTGTTCATTATTTTGATTGTGGTATAATGGTTTTATGGCTATATCTACAGGTTAAAGCTTCTCAAATTGTACACTTACATATGTACAGCTTATTGCATGTCAAATGCATTTCAATAAACTGTAAAGAAAAAAATAATAAACAATGGCAAGGACAAACCCAAAATAATTTACTTTTTTTTTTTTTGCCTAAAGTATTTTTTTTACTTGGTATTATAAAAACAATTTATATATTATATATGAATTGGCATAATAGTTGATTTCTTCTTCTTGAAAATGTTTTTATATGAATGGTTAAAACCAGAGTTTTTCTTATTCATTATACAGCATCACAATTTCTTTTTCAGTAATTTCTTATTCATTATACAACATCATAATTAAATACACACCATATGAAAATCTCTTTGAGCAAAATGGATTAGTTCAAATTAGAAAGCAATCCAATGCAAAAATTCTTGATGAAACTTTTTTTTTTTTTTTTTTATGAGGGAACGTCTCACTCTGTCACCCAGGCTAGAGTGAAGTGGTGTGATCACAGCTTACTGCAGCCTCAACCTCTTAGGCTCCAGTGATTCTCCCACCTCAACACCCGAATCAGCTGGGACTATAGGTGTGCACCACCATGCCTGTCTAAGTTTTAAAACTTTTTTTTTTTTTGTATAAGCAGGGTCCCTATAAATGTTGTCCAGGCTGGCTTCAAACTTATTGGGCTCAAGCAGTCCTCTCTCCTTGGCCTCCTAAAGTGTTGACATTATAGGTGTGACTGCCATGCCCAGCCGAACCAGTTTTTCTTTCCATTTTTTTTTTTCTTTTTTTGAGATGGGGGTCTCACTATGGCTCCCAGGCTAAAGTGCAGTGACTATTCACAGGCATGATCCCACTACTGATTCACATGGGAAATGTTTTTTAATGTGCTTGAGTATTGCTTAATTTCACAACTGAGAATTTTGCATTTTTAAGTTCCAGCCTTCATCCCTTTCTGAAAGGAGAGGATTGAAGGCCCAGGATGGCTGGCTATGGGCACAGTAAAGTCAGTCTGTTCTGTGCAAAGGAAACCAGTTGCTGAGGTTTTAGTATTCTGACTCTTCAACTGAATTTTAATTGTAGATGTAAAAGATCAATATTGGAAGATAACCAGCATCGGAAATGGATGGAATAACTACCAAAATAGGAAAATACCCAGAAGACAAATGAATTATGGTAATAGAAAAAGTAGCTAACACTTGTTTTTCCAGAGTTTAAAAAGTTTCTTTACATACATTATCTCCTTTAGTGGATACTTGTTATAGTCCGTGAAACAAAGTAGGTATGCAATAAAAGCTTACTGAATGGAGGAATTAGAATTCTTACCAGTGTGTAGCACATGGTAGGCACTCTGTGTTTGAAGACAATTATCCATTTGTCTCTTACTTTTTTGCATATCTGGTGAGCAGAGGAATTGATTTCCTTGTTATGAACTGTCTCTTCAAGGATGTTTGTGTAGTAAACTGGCTTGGAAGATAGAGATAGTGTCTCCTCCAGAGCAGTGAGAAGGCTTGCTTACTATCCAATATAATAAGTATATCTTCTTTAGGAGCAAAAGTCAGACAAGTTTCCCTCCTATTATAGAAGATCTGGGATGTTATGCTGAGGATTTCTCCCCTGTAATATACTATACTACACAGCAAGTGTCATTTGGCCCTCTTTATTTTACATTATAGAAATTGAGCCTTGGGGAACTGGCACAAATATTGATGTTCTGGCTACAGGCATTGCTCTGAGCAGTCAACTGTCTGTCTCTGATCCAGAAGTCTCATTTTTTCTACCTGAATCCATTACACTGTGAGAGGCTAATGTGTTAATTTGTAAGTGGGTTAAAACCTCAGATCCTGCAGTTTTTGATTCCTTATACATGCTTTTTGTACTGGACTGCATAATCTCAGGAAAGCTTACAAATCAGAATAAGTAGCAAAATAGATTAGATAAACAATATCTAACCAAAAATACAACTTGCCCAACTGTGGAGAACAAAGCTACTATCTTACTTCTTCCTGAGGAAAAGAGAAACCTTCTTGCAGTTGGGAAGAATAAGAGAAGTGAAAAAGCCTAATTGATGGTAAGGTAAAAGGCCAAAGCAATTATAGAAATGACAAGAAAACATAAACATTGGAAGATAATAGAATCCAAACATGTACAAAGTTAAACGTAATCTTAAGGAGAAGTTGATTCAGGAAGATTTCAAAAAAATATTATGCCATTATGCTGGTATTGCTTCTTCATCAATCTCTGGAAGGATTCACAAAATACTACAGAGAGTGGTTGTTTCTGAGAAGGAGAATCAGGTGGGAGACAGAGCGCTACTTTGAGTATTTTAAATTTTGTACCATCTGCAGCTAGATTTATTTTAAAAACATATACATATATATATAATTTTAAAAAACCTTTAAATGACTTTTAAAGTAAAAAAACACTAATTTTTTTAGATTAAAAAACTTATATAACAAGGATATAACGGTTTAAAAGATTTACTAAGGACATTTCTTTTCAGGGTTGCTGGCAGTTTGGTTTTATGGAGGTAAAGACATTTTTACCTTTGAAACTGACTACTTTTGTTAAGAAAATTCTCCAGAATAAGCTCTTTCATTCCAGGTATGTAAGATTAGTAAATACCCACCTAAAGCTCTTGGATAAAAGTATGAGGTTACTTTGAAACAGAATGCATGCCTTGTATTCAGTTTAATAATGTCAGCTAGATACACATATTTTACTTCTAAAAGAGGAGACAGAAGTAGTTTTCCTCAAAGATATTCAATAGGGACTATTAGTGTCCTGTACTGGGTTTCTTTAAGATTGAATGATTAAGAATTTGAGATGGTCTTGTCAGGCCTATAGTGCTTGCTTGTAGTTGTGCCTTTGGGAAGTCAAAGGGGTATAGTTCAGTCAGGTTTAGAGCAATTCATAAGGCAGGCTTGTTTTGAGCACAGAATATGTCTCTTGCTTGAGTTCCCTGGCCCAGCACCAGGAGGAGAACTGCAATAGCAAATTGGTCTTGATGGCTCTGATGGCCATTGGCAGAAACCAAAGGGGTGGTTGGCTATCTGAGGAGGCTCAGATAGTAGTCATTAGGAATTAACATTTTAGATTAATTAAAGTATGCTGGAGGTCCTTAGGAATATCTCAGGGGAAGAGCCATGAGAAAAAGATGGTGTCTTTCTGCAACTGTAGAAAGGGGCTTGGAATTATACTGATAGTGATAATACCTTGTTTGGTACTCTACAATGTTAAAGTTGAACATTATGATTATTTATTTAAGCACATTTAGATTTGTTTAAACTTTCTCATCCTTTAGTAATCTAACCATTTAAGATATTGATAAAGTCGGGACTCCAGCTTGAATCTAAGTAGCATTTGGACATGGCTAGAGTAAAAGTGTGGGTTGGGCTAACAGATGTCTATTTGTAGGGGAGGTTTGAGGAATATTATATGGGGAGAATGGGCCAGGTTTGCTGAAAATACCAACAGTTTTTAGTGAAAAAGACTTAGTCATCAGTAAGGATGGCATACTCACAATAGAGTGTAGTTGTTATTGGACTCCTGTTTGAGTCCCACATCATTCAGGAAAGCTATAGAGAACAGGAAGAACTGTTTCAGGGAAAGTTTGTAAAACATTGAGGACACCCCAGGAATGCTTTGGAATCCTGCTAACAAAAGCAAACACTAAGAGGAGACTGTATCTCTTCTGCTTTGCCATAGACCCTTCCTTAGGTTAAGTCTCCGAGAAAGTCAGACAGTTCTACTGTAAGCATCACCAATATGATGAATTGACTACAGAGCCTCCTTCCTCAAGCTGCTCACTTCCAAACTGAAGTCTCATTGAGTACACCTTGTTGGTAGAGCCTGGGTCACTTGCCTGAGTCCTAGCTGCAAGGGAGGAAGCTGTTTCTTGAGTCCTAGCTGCAAGGGAGGAGGCTGTTTCTTGATGAAGGACTCGTAAGCTTAAAAATTTGCCAAACAAAAATAGAAGAGCTTGTCAGTCAGGACATCTACAAATGTCTACAACAACGTGTACCTCTGAAGTTAAGCTGCAAGTATTTGAAGTTGCGGGGTGTTGTATCAGAGCATCAGCATCGGAGGTGGTTGGCTTGCAGGTCATAGGGTAGTAAGAAGAATTTACCAACAGCAGTATAAGTTTGAAAAGGAAAGTTTTATGAGATAGAAAGAACGTTGCTGAAGAGTGCAGCAGGGTGTCTCAGCAAGAGAGGACTGAGCACAATGGAGTGGATTTTTCTTAGGAACATTTATGGACCTTAAAATAGGAGCTTAAGGGTCATTTGAACAATATTAGCCACATAGGTCATGATAAATGATTACATTTGTAGACATTTTGGTGCCTTAATGTCAGCAAGGATTGCACAATGAGTTGCAACATGCATGCATTCTGTAGATGTATAGAAATCCTAGTTGTTTTGGGGAAAGAAGCCTGGTACCAGATGCTGGCTTTAGATGATAAGGTAGTCTGATTACTTCTAAATTCCCCAGATAAGGAATTTTGCTTCTGGATGGCCTGCATAATGGTCTCCAGGTGATCTTTTCTCTCCTCAGAAGTTCCTATTTTAATATGCAAATATAAATAGTTTTGAAAATGTCTTAGCTATATCTACCTGTTACTTTTGTTGTGGGTAATCACCTAGAACAGGGATCTTAAATCTAAGCAGGATTCAGTTATTTCTAGTGTTACTGTGTAGGGGAAGAAAAATAATTTTCCCTCTACTCTCCATAGTTCTTAGTTGAGACAGATCCCTGCAATAAAAAACAAATTAACAAGAGAAAAACAAACAAAATGTAAAAGCATGTTGTTTTATTCTGTTTGGGCTAATACAACAAAAATAACTTAGACTGGGCAATTTATAAACAACATAAATTTATTTCTCACAATTCTGGAGGCTGGGAATCCCAAGATCAAGGCCTCAGCAGATTTGGTGAGGGCCTGTTTTTTATAGATGGTCCTTTTTCTGTGTGCTCATGTGGTGGGAGGGGTGAATACTGTGTCCTCCTTTCAATCTCTTTTGCAAGGAAACTAATGTCATTCATCAGGGCCCACCGCTTAATACCCATCACAATGCAGATTAGGTTTCAAGACGAGTTTAGTAGGAACATAAACATTCAGACCATAGCATATGCACACATCCTATATGCATTAGACATGACTCAGAGAAAGGAGTGAATATCTAAAGTAGACCTCAAAGGGGTGGTTTAAACTTAAGGCTTAAATAGCATCATTCTCTGAAACAAAGAAAGAAGGATGGAAAGATCTGGTTAAGATGAGAAGGCTGGGAAAGGACCTTAAACAAAGCTAAGGGTTGCTGTGCAGATTTGAGTCAATGTTTTCTCCATTGATTAAGAGTTCTAGTGATTTAGTCATCGTTTTCTTCTGGGTACAGACAGAGAGATATCCTTACAAATGGAGATTTGTTTCTATTAGATGTAAATTTCTCTTGCAAAAGGGCAACTTTTCAGAGCTGTTGCCGTGTCTGTACTTTCTCAAAGTAACCAACTCAAAATTAACCCTATGCTAGAAAGGCGTATTTTGGAATGGCATATTCTGATCTCCTACAGTCGTATTTTGAAAAGGCATGTTCCCTTTATGTAGAAGATGGTGGATTAACATTGAGGAAAGTGAAGCTGACAACCATAAGGACTAAGAACCCTCATAAGAGAGGAATTCATTCTTAGGATATAAGTTGTCCCTTAGAAAGGGTAATTTTAATGTGCTCATGTTATTTAAATTTATCTCCCAGGCTAGCCCTCCCTGGACTCATATGTGGTGCAAGACAGAGAAATGGAACATGTTTTTTACTTTGTTAAAAGAAAAACGTTAGAAACATTAAATTTAACAGAATTTGAGCAAAGACTGATTTATCAATCAGGCAGCCTCCAGAATCAGAATAGGTTCAGAGCAATTCCAAGGTTGTCATGTGACCAGATAACATTTATGGATAGAAAAAAGGAA
This sequence comes from Piliocolobus tephrosceles, assembly GCF_002776525.5. Classification (NCBI taxonomy): domain Eukaryota; kingdom Metazoa; phylum Chordata; class Mammalia; order Primates; family Cercopithecidae; genus Piliocolobus; species Piliocolobus tephrosceles. The sequence continues at coordinate 21,547 of NW_022319499.1, forward strand.
GTGACAAACAGATAACAGAAGTGAGATACAGAAACAGCTGGATTGGATACAGCTGGGTTTTTGCCTTACTCAAACCTGCTGTGATTGGCTAGAACTCAGCTACTTGTTACAGGAGTAGGTTACAGTCTGTTTACACATCAAGTTAGGTTATAGTTAATTATGTATGAAATAACCTTGAGGCTGAACTTAAATATATAAGGAGGCAGCTTTAGGTCAAACTTAATTTAACAACTTAAATCTCTTGAAGACATCAAGTGAATAGGATGTTTACACTCAGGCTCCTCCAAAAGGGTCTAAAACAAGGGGGAAAAGTACATTTCCAGCTTCACAATGCACCATTATCCTCTATCGCTGGAGGAGCACAGATGGTGTCCAAGAAAGACTCAGGGAAGGCTGAGATGCAGTAGCATGCAGGGCCCATGTGGTCACCTGGCAAGAAGCCACCAGGAATCCTAGACATAATTGAGGGTGGATCTTAGAACATGGATACAAAAGCAAGGAAAAATTTAAAAAATTACTCGTAAGGTGACCTAGAACCTGGGAGAAAAATCAGTTTATACATGTATTTTATTTTTGATCTATCATTACATTCTTGGGATTGTTTAGCTGCTAAATAGGACTATTTCCAGATACATGAAATCATTACTCAGATTGAATTCAGATAACTACAAAAGGTTTTTATTTTAAATGGCACCTTATCATGTATTTAAAGTAAACACTTAGATATTAATGTATATTAGTGATAGATGCATATTAGTAAATATTAATTGGTTTTATAGAGGAAAAGCATACATATGTAAGAATTAAAGCAAATATATGGTATAAAAGGAACTATTTTTAGTGATTAAATTGAATTGCTGGCATATTGCAATATTTCAAAGGCCCCCAGTGGGAGATTTGCTTATATTCTGGAACTTTACTTTATTGAAAAAAACCCCTCAATGTTATAAAACTTGAATATTTTCAGGAAGCAAAAAGCATTTTCAAATATAAGTTGTTCAAGGAACATTAGGTCTCTTATTGCTTGAGTCAATGGGGAAAAAGCTAAATGGTTTTTAAAAAAGATTTGAAGCAACCAAAAAGATAATCTTTCTTTTCTTCTGGCAGTCAACTTAAATGGTGAACAAGTATAGTGAAATGCCTAGTTGTTAAATTTTTACTTTATTTACACATTAAATTACAAAAATAGGGGAAGTTCTTTGCCATTTAAATTTTCCACTGTGAGGTTTATAACTTCATCAGAGCCGAAAACAAATGAATATTTTTGCAATAAGATTTTCAATAAGAGAGAGGATGAAACAAAAACTTCGCAGCAATTAAAATCTTATAAAGAATAAAATTAATTTCAGACTGCTTGTAACTTTCAGAACTCCATGTTACCAATGAAACTTTAATTTTTAAATAGGTAAATTTAAGGAAAAAATTATATTCTTAAAAATAAAATGCTCTCAAAGAGCAAGATTTTCTATTGTAAGGGAAGCTTTCTCCTTTAATTCCTTTATTTAATGTGTTTGATCAAAGTAATCAGGGTCAAGTGTGCAGACCTGTTACATGAGATACACATCTGGGGAGTAAAGGTCAGTGAGAGATAAAGTGAGTTAAGGCAGAGAGGCTTTCTGGACTGAAGCCCAAGAGGACTGATTTACTTGGAAAGAATGTAAGCTGACAGGCTTCTTCAATTCAGGGTCAGGAACATGATCTAGTTGGTGATGCAGCTGTTTTATGAAAGGAGCTTTATTCTGGGCCTTCACTGTTATCCTCCTAATAAATTATTTTGAGTACAAATGCTATCTTGAAGAGCACAAAACATTTTATGAAGTAATTTTGGAGGATATGTATATTATACGTACGTATACATATATAAATGATAATCTAGTACTAATAATTTGAATTTAACCTTGACACGCTTTGTTATCTCAACTTTAATACATGAAATGACTTCTTTAAAGATCAATATGATGGTCATTGAAGAAAAGGTAGTATTTGGAGGCTGTATTAGTGCAAAAATACCAATTTTCAGGCTAAGATGCCCAGTCATAAGGATAAGGATAGTGCAGTTTACTGCAGTCATAAGGATAGTGCAGTTTACTGCAAAATAAATCCGAAGTCAGAGGTACAGCTCAGGGTTGAATTTTTTTTCCAGAGTTTCTGTATCTCCCAGCAGGGATGATAAATTAGGCCAGCTGCATTTGGTCCCAGCTTTTCTGGGATCTTGAATGACTGGAAACCTGGTGGTATTCAAAGAAGCATCTCTTTGTTTAAATCACTTAACTGACTACACACACCCTTTCATCAAGCAAATTGAGTAAGAGTGTTTTGACACCTTTATACCTCCATTAGATTGTGCTTTGTAACATGATTTCTTCAGTGTGGTTTCCTTTGATTTTTAAAAATTGAATGTTTTTCAAAAAGACTTTGTGTTGTATTTAGTATAAATACTCTCTTTCTTTTTTTATTTATTTTATTTTATTTTTTTGAGACGGAGTCTCACTCTTGCCCAGGCTAGAGTGCAGTGGCCCAATCTGGGCTCACTACAAGCTCTGCCTCCCAGGTTCATGCCATTCTCCTGCCTCAGCCTCCCTAGTAGCTGGGACTACAGGCGCCCACCACCATGCCCAGATAATTTTTTGTACTTTTAGTAGAGATGGGGTTTCACCGTGTTAGCCAGGATTGTCTTGATATCCTGTCTTCGTGATCTGTCCACCTTGGCCTCCCAAAGTGTTGGGATTACAGGTGTGAGCCTCCGTGCCCAGCCAATACTCTTTCTCTTACTCTGGGATATGTCCTCTTTCATCCTTTTGATATTTAAGAAATGTTTTCCATGACACAGATTGTATTATTTGTCAATCATTCTTTTTCTCCCACACTTGCTGTGGTTCACTGTGAGTATAATATCGATCTTGGGATTGACCACATGTCTTACTTGAGCTAATGGAATATGAAAAAAATAACTATACATATTCTAATCTGAAGAGACATTGTATATTCTCTCATCCTCTTGCATTCTGCCATCTGCTACAAGTTGAATATGCACTGGGAAGCTTCTAGTTCCAACATGACAGACATATAGCGCAGAAATAAACCTGATTTACAACTTGAAGTAGAACTACCTGGCCAACTTATAAACTTTTGGGAAATAAATGAATGCTTTTTGTTGCAAGCCACTGAGATTTTTAGATGTATTTGTTATGCAGCAATATCAGAGCAGAATCTGACTTATACATCCTCAACTTTCAATTCTTCAAAGTCAGAAATCCACAGAATGATGAAAGAAGAGTACAATGAATATCTACATGATCTTCATTTAAATTCATCCATTGTTAACATTGTGTCATTTTTATTCCATCTATCTTTCTTTTACTTTGGGAGACCATTGAAAAATTTTAGGTATCTGATACTTTCATAAATACTTTAGCTTACAGAATGTCTAAGACTAAGAACTGTCTTAGACAGTACAGGCTGCTATAATAAAAATACCATCCAGTGGCTGTTTAAACAACAGAAATTTATTTTTTACAGTTCTGAAGGCTGAGAAGTCTAAGATCAAGGTGATGGCCAATTTGATTCCTGGTGAGGGCCCTCTTCCTCACACGGTGGAGAGAGAGAGATGATCTCTCTTGTATCTTTTCTTATAAGGGCATTACTGCCCTTATAAGGGACCTAATTACCCTTTAAAGGCACTAGCCTAATACCATTACCTTGGGAATTAGGGTTTTAACATAAGGATTTTGGGAGGACACAAACATTCAGTTTACAACATAACATTCTTTCATTTCCATTAGTTCAACATAATTTGAAATAGCTTATAAATGATTAAAACTTATCTAACTTTATCTTAAAAGAAATGCACAAAAGTGATCTAAACAAGGTAATCTAATACTATAGAAAAAGTAGTAACAGTGTAGGGACATGGTGTATAAAAAGCAACCACAGCCAACCCATAGTGAGTTGAAACTGTCCAGCAACTTCTTGGAAAACATTATTTTCAATTTTATTAAATGTAAGTAAAGATAATGATTTCTAAGTGCAGCTACATATATTTTATCAGCATTACTGAGGGATCAGGCAATGAAGTGTTTTAAGCTATCTAAGTTTAGTGGTACGTAAATCCATCCAATGCCAGCATGCTGGGGAGTGTAGAGAATTATAGGCTGGCGTGAATTCCTAATGTGACTCAGCATAATGTGTGTTGCCTGCTGAACACTTTCAAATGAATTGATGAAGATTTCCATGGGCCACACTCCTTTAAACTTCATGCTCAAGGTTGTTTCTTCTACATTAGCAATAAAGACATGGATAATTACCCAGAAAGGAGGTAGGAAAAAAAAAGTTACAGATGTGTGGTTTAGAGAGGTAAAATAGTGTAAAACAGACTTCTGAGCTGGACTTTGGCATCAGAAAGACCTGGGTTTTTATGCTAGGTCTATCCTTCGTTTCCTAGTTATCTTGGTCAACTTTTTTTTTTTTTTTTGAGACAAGGTTTTGCTCTTGTTGCCCATGGTGCGATCTTGGCTTACTGCAATTTCCACCTCCTGGGTTCAAGACATTGCCCTGCCTCAGACTCCCAAGTAGCTGAGATTACAGGCGTGCACCACCATGCCCAGCTAATTTTCTGTACTTTTAGTAGAAATGGGGTTTCACTTGTTAGCTAGGCTGGTCTCGAACTCCTGACCTCAGGTGACCCGCTTACCTCCGCCTCCCAAAATGCTGGGATTACAGGCATGCGCCACTACGCCTGGTGTTGGGCAATTTTTTCAATGTCTCTGTGCTTGGTTTTCTCATCTATAAAATGGGAGCAATAGTGTCTACCTCAGTAGGTTTCATTGACTAGTAAATTATTAATTAAATACAATTATTAGTGTATTCACATTTACAGCATCCTCTGTAACCTTCCTGCTCCACAATAGACATGTGCCTTTGCTCATTTAGCTTGTCTTCCTTTCCCCGTCTCTAAAAGGCAAAGGCTTTTCAGGCTGATTCGATAATAACAGAGGAAAAATAAGAGAAAAACCAGTGTCAGAGCAGCATGCTGATCACACCCCTGCAGGAGGCAGCATTCATTAGGGGGACAGAACTCACTGGGAGGATGATCACAGGGGTGGGATGTGGCTGGGGCGGGGGTGAAAGAAGACTCTTCTGGGGCACAGTTCACTTGGGAGGGAAGCACTGTGTCCATGAGCCCTCATATATTTTAGTAGATATAGGTCTGGATTGGAATCTGGGTTTAATTGCAAACCACCCCAGGTTCTGGACTATGAAAGTTATAGTTCAACAGGAAACATGCGTACAGCTCTTAATGCAGTGTCTTGTACATGAAAGTCATTGGTAAATGAGCATTTTAGTACATTTTTAGAGACAGTAGGCATCTTAGAGCCACCTAGTCCAGTGGTTCTTCAGCTTTAACTGTGAAAACCACTGAAGGTGCTTGTATAAATCATGGCTTCTGGCTCCCACATCCATGGATTCTGGTTCTGGTATGAGGTGAGACAGAAGCTACTCCTTTCTTTGTTTTCATTTGTTTCTTGCCTTATTCTTAATAAACACTTCTATGATTCTGATTCAGGTGGTCTATGAACTATAGCTTGAGCCTAGATTCAGATGCTTCTATTTGTTAGTTCCCCTTCCTGGAGCTATTCTAGAGAAACTCTCTTTTGCATGCACAATATCATATACAAGGATAGTTACTCCAACATTTTTCCAGGTAAAAAATTGGAAACAGTCTAACTAGCCCTCAATTGATGGACAGCTAGCAAAAGTATAGTGCATTCTTATAATGCAATGCTATGCAACAATTAAAAGAGACTAAGGGAGATGTGTATTTTCTGATGTGGAAAAGTCTCTAAGACATATTGCTTAGTTAAAGCAAGTTATAGAAGAAGATGTACAATGTGGAACTATTTATTGAACACAGAGTGAAAAATACTACCTATTTTTATGGGTATGTATATATATATACACATATGGACATATGATATAAATGCTTAAAAGTGTTTGAAAGGGTTGATACGCAATAACAGTGTTCGTCTTAAGACAGCAGAAGTAAGATATCACAATTGAGGTGTTGTTCTCTGTAATGTTCTATATGTTTACAGGAAAAATATATTTATGTATTACTTGTGTAATTTTAAAAATCTATGAATAAAGGCCTAGCTCAACTCCTTCATTTTATTAAGATAAGGCAACTGATACTTGTCTGCCAAGGGTCTCAGACAGCTTGGTAATCTCATAGATAGACCTCATGCATCCCATTGCTTATAATTGCTTGTAGCTAGTGCAGTAGCTTTCTTCATCATGCTCAGTTGAGCTAATTAGGCATTTTAGATGAGGATGCGGTAGCCACAGCCATATCCTCAGCATCAGGAGGAGGCAGTGACTGTTAAGAAAAGGCCAGCTGGGGCTGGACAGGGATATGCTAGATAGTGGCTTGATTAAACTTGAACTTGTCAGTGTCCAACAGTGATCAGTTCCCCCAGAAACATTAAAATGAGGAGGAGATAGATAGCTTCCAGAATGCCCATCAATTTACAGTGAGAAATATAACTGCCTGGGCTGCTGTAGTTATATCAGCCTGACCACAACAGTCTATTGAAGTGAACAGCTAAGGAGAAAGCCAAGTGATAATTAGAAATCCACTTTGTAACTTACATGACTAATCACTATATCAAATTATTTAAAGTCTTATGATCAACACATTCTCACAGAGGGAAGAATCAGAGAGCACTTGGTGAGTGTGGAATCTGAAGGAGAGGATTTACATTAATCAAAATATTTCACAGCATCTGGCTAAATTAATTAGCTGCATCCAGCTCATCATGGAAATTAACTTACTAATGGAGTGAAATATTTAAATCATGTCATTGGCTTATGCTCCTTGGGACTCTCTGACTGGATGGTAATTCTATTTATGCCATACACCCTCCTTTCTCTATGTTTTGTTGGTTGTATATTACATTTGTTAATATATTAAATCATATCACCATTTTTCTGCTCCAGGATTTAATTTGGTCATCTTTGTATCTCTGCTCTGATCCTCTTTGTGTTACTCCTACAATTCAATGCCAGTTGCCATCTCTGGGTCTCCACAATTGGGTTGCTTTTATCTCTCTGATTTCCTCTACCTAGATGATTCCTTTGTCATTCAGATTACAGCAGTTTAAAGGTCAACTTGTTAGAACAGCCTTCCTCAGCACCCAATCTAAAAAAAGCCACTCGTTCATTCTCTATTACTTTATTTTAGTTTGTACATGATGCTCATTAGCTTGTTAATATCTGATATTTACTGTTTATATGTGTGTGTTTTAATTTTTGGTTGTATTTCCCACCAGGATATAACCTTCATGAAAACAGGTCCTTGTCAATCTTTCTCCTCTGCTCTTTGCTCAGTACCTAGAACAGAATGTGGCACTTGGCAGGTTCTCATGAAAACTGTTGAATGAATCAATCAAGAAGCCCATAGCACTTTTGTAATTTACACGTTTTTTACATTGTAGCCCCCAGTGAAGACAAAAAGATCTTTTTAGAAATAAACCTGGCCAAGAATCTGTATATCTTGGTCAATTCTCAATGGGTGGCAGCTAGTTCAGTAAAAGGGAGGCTGCGAGTGGAGGGGAGGAGTGTGTGGTTCAGAAATGCCACCTAAGTGTCTGTTCTCCTGCAGGGAGGGCTTACTCAACAATGGAAGCGGATGCTTCTGAATGCCTACATGCTGATCACAGATTATGGTGGACACACTTCAGAAAACTATAGTATTTACTAAACAGGAGAGTTGTTTGATGTTATGGTACAATGACCTTACTGTATTAAAATGAAAGATAGAACTATAAACCAATGGCGATGGTGGACAAAGTCAGGCCATTGAAGAGCTAAGGCTTCAATATTCCCAATGCATTTGCATTTCATCAGATTTCAGAGCTTTTCTTTAGAGTTTTAAAAGGTTACCACTCCCCTTATCACAAGGCACTCACTTCTTATTGGGTAGGGGCAAACCTTGAAAGAAATAAAACAGACTACTGTGTAATGGTAAATGAGACTGAATTTTCCAGTGGGCCATCTGGGAGAGGAATTGCTGACAAGGAAACATCCATAAGGTAGGAGATGATTACAAACATTGATTTATTTTATCTTCCATCACACCTTTTGCAATAAGATCCCAGGCTGAAAAAGGTCTGGTTGATGTAATTTGTCTCTAGGAAATAAGAATATGAATAGAAATGATAAAACTATGCAATTGATAAAAGGCAGTTTTTCCTCTCTGGTATTAAATCTATTTTTTGTATTGATTTTTGGAGTATGGAAGTTTGTAGCATAGAGCATAGAATCATTCTTAATTTTAAAGTTACTAAATTTGTGAATATCTGTGAGATAAGTAGAATAAACAAATTCTAAAGAGAGAATATAACACAGTGGCGTTGCTAAGGTAGAACTACACATTTTTGGCATTATGCAATAATTAATGTCTTTCAAGAAGATGTGCAACAAACATCTTAAAAATCAGATTTTGTTCAGATTATAACACTGTGGTATATCTTCAGTTAAGATAATATAGATGCATAAAAATATGGTTCCTCTCATAACAATGATCTGATAAGAGAAAAAGGTATTTTGCTTTTAAAAATATATTATGACTGTACTATTTTATGGAAAAATTATGAATGATAATAAAAATTTAATACACATTTAGTTTTCTGTGATAGAATTAGTGGAACATTACATTTCCACATATATTTTGTTTTCATTTTATCTTCACTCCCTCCTGTAAAGGATTTATAATTCATGAATAAAAATTAACTGCTGGCTTAAACTTGACTTGTGGGTTTTTAGGAAAGAAACTAATGTTTATATATTATGTTCTTTCTACCAGTATTCAGGGAAAATCATTATTGCTATCTATTTAGATGCTAAATGTTATTTGCATTTTGAAATTTCATAAATAACTCTGTCATTTATTTTTCATTTTGAAAAGCCAGTTTTTCTAATAATATATCTGCTTTAAAAGAAAAAAGAAGAAAATGCTATGCTTCTATGAGAATGAAGTCAGACAAGTCGTTAAACAGAATTTAATCTAAAGATACTTCTAAGAAACAATTTTTCTCCTGAAATTCACATTTTATCCATTCCTATTCTCTTCTTTCCCCTTAAGTTCATTGACAAAAACCCAAAATAAACTAAGGTATAATTTTGAATATTTAAAAAACAATTAACTAGAGATATACAAAGTATCAAAGAAGATATTTTATTAAAATATGACATCTTTTGTTCCGTTTCCTTTATTCTTGAGTAAAGACTAGACACTTGGCTGCTTTTTTCAGTTTCTGGGATTTATGAGATATTAAGCAAGAGTCCATATTAGAAAACAAACTTTATTTTCATTTATGTGATACTTACTGTAGTAATATGACATTTACTATAATTTAGTCCTACTGGTAACTTACAAGATTTGAAATCTCAGGGCTTTGCATAACCTCCTTCCAAGTGTTTTAATTGACATTCTGCTATGATAAACCCCACACACCATTACCTGACTAATTGCTTGAGTTACAGTGCTTATACAATGCCATTCTTTGTCCTTGGTCTTTTGGGGTATTAAATAGCAAGGCTGTCCTGAAAGAGGAAGTTACTGCTGTTTTTCATGTGATGCATTAACCTCTCGGTAGCTTTGTCAGGGACAGACTCCCTTCTGTTCTTCTCTGGGCTGATGCCAAACCTGATGCTTATCAGAGCTATCTTATTCTCAACTTTCTAGGGGAGCCCTTGACTTCTAAAGGGTCTCCCAGAGCCACTGCCACAGGCAGAGTTTTCCATGAGCTGACTCTGAAGTCATGGAATGGGCCCTGGACCAAGTGACAAAATGAGAATGTAATGATATTTAAATCTTTGGCACTGACTATGATTAGGCAGGATTTGTTAGGAAAAGAATCTTACTACATCAGAAGTAGAAAAGGGTTTAGAGCTGGCTCTTCTAGTCTGAATTCATAGTTTTCAATGTAAGGACACTACTTTCCTCTTGGTAAAGGGACTTACCCTAGCCTCAGGCAGCTGTTAGTAACCGAGGCTCAGGGCCCCCTTTTATGAACCCAGATCCAAGATGAAGTCTTGAAGCCTGATGCCAAATTATGGAGTTTGAGCAAAGCAGGAAAGTGCTAGGGTCACCATGCCAACACACCCCAAAAAACTGCTGTGTAGCTAATAATCCTCCCATGTTTTCTACGTATCTTTGATGTTGACACAGGTCAGTGACAATGACTTTATGTATAGTGAAGAGTAATTAGGGGGTTCTCGAGGACTTTTTGAGAACTAGGGACAGAGTAAGAACCAACTCTTGTACCTATAAGCTAGATTGACCCTAAATTGACTCTTCTTGGAAACTTCTAATTAAAATGTGACAGAATCTGCTCTTCCCCTGATCCATGATGCTAAATGGCTCTGAAACTAGTTCAGATTCCAATGGACAAGAGAAAAA
>NW_022319500.1:0-32005 GCF_002776525.5 Piliocolobus tephrosceles
TTTTTCTCTTGTCCATTGGAATCTGAACTAGTTTCAGAGCCATTTAGCATCATGGATCAGGGGAAGAGCAGATTCTGTCACATTTTAATTAGAAGTTTCCAAGAAGAGTCAATTTAGGGTCAATCTAGCTTATAGGTACAAGAGTTGGTTCTTACTCTGTCCCTAGTTCTCAAAAAGTCCTCGAGAACCCCCTAATTACTCTTCACTATACATAAAGTCATTGTCACTGACCTGTGTCAACATCAAAGATACGTAGAAAACATGGGAGGATTATTAGCTACACAGCAGTTTTTTGGGGTGTGTTGGCATGGTGACCCTAGCACTTTCCTGCTTTGCTCAAACTCCATAATTTGGCATCAGGCTTCAAGACTTCATCTTGGATCTGGGTTCATAAAAGGGGGCCCTGAGCCTCGGTTACTAACAGCTGCCTGAGGCTAGGGTAAGTCCCTTTACCAAGAGGAAAGTAGTGTCCTTACATTGAAAACTATGAATTCAGACTAGAAGAGCCAGCTCTAAACCCTTTTCTACTTCTGATGTAGTAAGATTCTTTTCCTAACAAATCCTGCCTAATCATAGTCAGTGCCAAAGATTTAAATATCATTACATTCTCATTTTGTCACTTGGTCCAGGGCCCATTCCATGACTTCAGAGTCAGCTCATGGAAAACTCTGCCTGTGGCAGTGGCTCTGGGAGACCCTTTAGAAGTCAAGGGCTCCCCTAGAAAGTTGAGAATAAGATAGCTCTGATAAGCATCAGGTTTGGCATCAGCCCAGAGAAGAACAGAAGGGAGTCTGTCCCTGACAAAGCTACCGAGAGGTTAATGCATCACATGAAAAACAGCAGTAACTTCCTCTTTCAGGACAGCCTTGCTATTTAATACCCCAAAAGACCAAGGACAAAGAATGGCATTGTATAAGCACTGTAACTCAAGCAATTAGTCAGGTAATGGTGTGTGGGGTTTATCATAGCAGAATGTCAATTAAAACACTTGGAAGGAGGTTATGCAAAGCCCTGAGATTTCAAATCTTGTAAGTTACCAGTAGGACTAAATTATAGTAAATGTCATATTACTACAGTAAGTATCACATAAATGAAAATAAAGTTTGTTTTCTAATATGGACTCTTGCTTAATATCTCATAAATCCCAGAAACTGAAAAAAGCAGCCAAGTGTCTAGTCTTTACTCAAGAATAAAGGAAACGGAACAAAAGATGTCATATTTTAATAAAATATCTTCTTTGATACTTTGTATATCTCTAGTTAATTGTTTTTTAAATATTCAAAATTATACCTTAGTTTATTTTGGGTTTTTGTCAATGAACTTAAGGGGAAAGAAGAGAATAGGAATGGATAAAATGTGAATTTCAGGAGAAAAATTGTTTCTTAGAAGTATCTTTAGATTAAATTCTGTTTAACGACTTGTCTGACTTCATTCTCATAGAAGCATAGCATTTTCTTCTTTTTTCTTTTAAAGCAGATATATTATTAGAAAAACTGGCTTTTCAAAATGAAAAATAAATGACAGAGTTATTTATGAAATTTCAAAATGCAAATAACATTTAGCATCTAAATAGATAGCAATAATGATTTTCCCTGAATACTGGTAGAAAGAACATAATATATAAACATTAGTTTCTTTCCTAAAAACCCACAAGTCAAGTTTAAGCCAGCAGTTAATTTTTATTCATGAATTATAAATCCTTTACAGGAGGGAGTGAAGATAAAATGAAAACAAAATATATGTGGAAATGTAATGTTCCACTAATTCTATCACAGAAAACTAAATGTGTATTAAATTTTTATTATCATTCATAATTTTTCCATAAAATAGTACAGTCATAATATATTTTTAAAAGCAAAATACCTTTTTCTCTTATCAGATCATTGTTATGAGAGGAACCATATTTTTATGCATCTATATTATCTTAACTGAAGATATACCACAGTGTTATAATCTGAACAAAATCTGATTTTTAAGATGTTTGTTGCACATCTTCTTGAAAGACATTAATTATTGCATAATGCCAAAAATGTGTAGTTCTACCTTAGCAACGCCACTGTGTTATATTCTCTCTTTAGAATTTGTTTATTCTACTTATCTCACAGATATTCACAAATTTAGTAACTTTAAAATTAAGAATGATTCTATGCTCTATGCTACAAACTTCCATACTCCAAAAATCAATACAAAAAATAGATTTAATACCAGAGAGGAAAAACTGCCTTTTATCAATTGCATAGTTTTATCATTTCTATTCATATTCTTATTTCCTAGAGACAAATTACATCAACCAGACCTTTTTCAGCCTGGGATCTTATTGCAAAAGGTGTGATGGAAGATAAAATAAATCAATGTTTGTAATCATCTCCTACCTTATGGATGTTTCCTTGTCAGCAATTCCTCTCCCAGATGGCCCACTGGAAAATTCAGTCTCATTTACCATTACACAGTAGTCTGTTTTATTTCTTTCAAGGTTTGCCCCTACCCAATAAGAAGTGAGTGCCTTGTGATAAGGGGAGTGGTAACCTTTTAAAACTCTAAAGAAAAGCTCTGAAATCTGATGAAATGCAAATGCATTGGGAATATTGAAGCCTTAGCTCTTCAATGGCCTGACTTTGTCCACCATCGCCATTGGTTTATAGTTCTATCTTTCATTTTAATACAGTAAGGTCATTGTACCATAACATCAAACAACTCTCCTGTTTAGTAAATACTATAGTTTTCTGAAGTGTGTCCACCATAATCTGTGATCAGCATGTAGGCATTCAGAAGCATCCGCTTCCATTGTTGAGTAAGCCCTCCCTGCAGGAGAACAGACACTTAGGTGGCATTTCTGAACCACACACTCCTCCCCTCCACTCGCAGCCTCCCTTTTACTGAACTAGCTGCCACCCATTGAGAATTGACCAAGATATACAGATTCTTGGCCAGGTTTATTTCTAAAAAGATCTTTTTGTCTTCACTGGGGGCTACAATGTAAAAAACGTGTAAATTACAAAAGTGCTATGGGCTTCTTGATTGATTCATTCAACAGTTTTCATGAGAACCTGCCAAGTGCCACATTCTGTTCTAGGTACTGAGCAAAGAGCAGAGGAGAAAGATTGACAAGGACCTGTTTTCATGAAGGTTATATCCTGGTGGGAAATACAACCAAAAATTAAAACACACACATATAAACAGTAAATATCAGATATTAACAAGCTAATGAGCATCATGTACAAACTAAAATAAAGTAATAGAGAATGAACGAGTGGCTTTTTTTAGATTGGGTGCTGAGGAAGGCTGTTCTAACAAGTTGACCTTTAAACTGCTGTAATCTGAATGACAAAGGAATCATCTAGGTAGAGGAAATCAGAGAGATAAAAGCAACCCAATTGTGGAGACCCAGAGATGGCAACTGGCATTGAATTGTAGGAGTAACACAAAGAGGATCAGAGCAGAGATACAAAGATGACCAAATTAAATCCTGGAGCAGAAAAATGGTGATATGATTTAATATATTAACAAATGTAATATACAACCAACAAAACATAGAGAAAGGAGGGTGTATGGCATAAATAGAATTACCATCCAGTCAGAGAGTCCCAAGGAGCATAAGCCAATGACATGATTTAAATATTTCACTCCATTAGTAAGTTAATTTCCATGATGAGCTGGATGCAGCTAATTAATTTAGCCAGATGCTGTGAAATATTTTGATTAATGTAAATCCTCTCCTTCAGATTCCACACTCACCAAGTGCTCTCTGATTCTTCCCTCTGTGAGAATGTGTTGATCATAAGACTTTAAATAATTTGATATAGTGATTAGTCATGTAAGTTACAAAGTGGATTTCTAATTATCACTTGGCTTTCTCCTTAGCTGTTCACTTCAATAGACTGTTGTGGTCAGGCTGATATAACTACAGCAGCCCAGGCAGTTATATTTCTCACTGTAAATTGATGGGCATTCTGGAAGCTATCTATCTCCTCCTCATTTTAATGTTTCTGGGGGAACTGATCACTGTTGGACACTGACAAGTTCAAGTTTAATCAAGCCACTATCTAGCATATCCCTGTCCAGCCCCAGCTGGCCTTTTCTTAACAGTCACTGCCTCCTCCTGATGCTGAGGATATGGCTGTGGCTACCGCATCCTCATCTAAAATGCCTAATTAGCTCAACTGAGCATGATGAAGAAAGCTACTGCACTAGCTACAAGCAATTATAAGCAATGGGATGCATGAGGTCTATCTATGAGATTACCAAGCTGTCTGAGACCCTTGGCAGACAAGTATCAGTTGCCTTATCTTAATAAAATGAAGGAGTTGAGCTAGGCCTTTATTCATAGATTTTTAAAATTACACAAGTAATACATAAATATATTTTTCCTGTAAACATATAGAACATTACAGAGAACAACACCTCAATTGTGATATCTTACTTCTGCTGTCTTAAGACGAACACTGTTATTGCGTATCAACCCTTTCAAACACTTTTAAGCATTTATATCATATGTCCATATGTGTATATATATATACATACCCATAAAAATAGGTAGTATTTTTCACTCTGTGTTCAATAAATAGTTCCACATTGTACATCTTCTTCTATAACTTGCTTTAACTAAGCAATATGTCTTAGAGACTTTTCCACATCAGAAAATACACATCTCCCTTAGTCTCTTTTAATTGTTGCATAGCATTGCATTATAAGAATGCACTATACTTTTGCTAGCTGTCCATCAATTGAGGGCTAGTTAGACTGTTTCCAATTTTTTACCTGGAAAAATGTTGGAGTAACTATCCTTGTATATGATATTGTGCATGCAAAAGAGAGTTTCTCTAGAATAGCTCCAGGAAGGGGAACTAACAAATAGAAGCATCTGAATCTAGGCTCAAGCTATAGTTCATAGACCACCTGAATCAGAATCATAGAAGTGTTTATTAAGAATAAGGCAAGAAACAAATGAAAACAAAGAAAGGAGTAGCTTCTGTCTCACCTCATACCAGAACCAGAATCCATGGATGTGGGAGCCAGAAGCCATGATTTATACAAGCACCTTCAGTGGTTTTCACAGTTAAAGCTGAAGAACCACTGGACTAGGTGGCTCTAAGATGCCTACTGTCTCTAAAAATGTACTAAAATGCTCATTTACCAATGACTTTCATGTACAAGACACTGCATTAAGAGCTGTACGCATGTTTCCTGTTGAACTATAACTTTCATAGTCCAGAACCTGGGGTGGTTTGCAATTAAACCCAGATTCCAATCCAGACCTATATCTACTAAAATATATGAGGGCTCATGGACACAGTGCTTCCCTCCCAAGTGAACTGTGCCCCAGAAGAGTCTTCTTTCACCCCCGCCCCAGCCACATCCCACCCCTGTGATCATCCTCCCAGTGAGTTCTGTCCCCCTAATGAATGCTGCCTCCTGCAGGGGTGTGATCAGCATGCTGCTCTGACACTGGTTTTTCTCTTATTTTTCCTCTGTTATTATCGAATCAGCCTGAAAAGCCTTTGCCTTTTAGAGACGGGGAAAGGAAGACAAGCTAAATGAGCAAAGGCACATGTCTATTGTGGAGCAGGAAGGTTACAGAGGATGCTGTAAATGTGAATACACTAATAATTGTATTTAATTAATAATTTACTAGTCAATGAAACCTACTGAGGTAGACACTATTGCTCCCATTTTATAGATGAGAAAACCAAGCACAGAGACATTGAAAAAATTGCCCAACACCAGGCGTAGTGGCGCATGCCTGTAATCCCAGCATTTTGGGAGGCGGAGGTAAGCGGGTCACCTGAGGTCAGGAGTTCGAGACCAGCCTAGCTAACAAGTGAAACCCCATTTCTACTAAAAGTACAGAAAATTAGCTGGGCATGGTGGTGCACGCCTGTAATCTCAGCTACTTGGGAGTCTGAGGCAGGGCAATGTCTTGAACCCAGGAGGTGGAAATTGCAGTAAGCCAAGATCGCACCATGGGCAACAAGAGCAAAACCTTGTCTCAAAAAAAAAAAAAAAAGTTGACCAAGATAACTAGGAAACGAAGGATAGACCTAGCATAAAAACCCAGGTCTTTCTGATGCCAAAGTCCAGCTCAGAAGTCTGTTTTACACTATTTTACCTCTCTAAACCACACATCTGTAACTTTTTTTTTCCTACCTCCTTTCTGGGTAATTATCCATGTCTTTATTGCTAATGTAGAAGAAACAACCTTGAGCATGAAGTTTAAAGGAGTGTGGCCCATGGAAATCTTCATCAATTCATTTGAAAGTGTTCAGCAGGCAACACACATTATGCTGAGTCACATTAGGAATTCACGCCAGCCTATAATTCTCTACACTCCCCAGCATGCTGGCATTGGATGGATTTACGTACCACTAAACTTAGATAGCTTAAAACACTTCATTGCCTGATCCCTCAGTAATGCTGATAAAATATATGTAGCTGCACTTAGAAATCATTATCTTTACTTACATTTAATAAAATTGAAAATAATGTTTTCCAAGAAGTTGCTGGACAGTTTCAACTCACTATGGGTTGGCTGTGGTTGCTTTTTATACACCATGTCCCTACACTGTTACTACTTTTTCTATAGTATTAGATTACCTTGTTTAGATCACTTTTGTGCATTTCTTTTAAGATAAAGTTAGATAAGTTTTAATCATTTATAAGCTATTTCAAATTATGTTGAACTAATGGAAATGAAAGAATGTTATGTTGTAAACTGAATGTTTGTGTCCTCCCAAAATCCTTATGTTAAAACCCTAATTCCCAAGGTAATGGTATTAGGCTAGTGCCTTTAAAGGGTAATTAGGTCCCTTATAAGGGCAGTAATGCCCTTATAAGAAAAGATACAAGAGAGATCATCTCTCTCTCTCCACCGTGTGAGGAAGAGGGCCCTCACCAGGAATCAAATTGGCCATCACCTTGATCTTAGACTTCTCAGCCTTCAGAACTGTAAAAAATAAATTTCTGTTGTTTAAACAGCCACTGGATGGTATTTTTATTATAGCAGCCTGTACTGTCTAAGACAGTTCTTAGTCTTAGACATTCTGTAAGCTAAAGTATTTATGAAAGTATCAGATACCTAAAATTTTTCAATGGTCTCCCAAAGTAAAAGAAAGATAGATGGAATAAAAATGACACAATGTTAACAATGGATGAATTTAAATGAAGATCATGTAGATATTCATTGTACTCTTCTTTCATCATTCTGTGGATTTCTGACTTTGAAGAATTGAAAGTTGAGGATGTATAAGTCAGATTCTGCTCTGATATTGCTGCATAACAAATACATCTAAAAATCTCAGTGGCTTGCAACAAAAAGCATTCATTTATTTCCCAAAAGTTTATAAGTTGGCCAGGTAGTTCTACTTCAAGTTGTAAATCAGGTTTATTTCTGCGCTATATGTCTGTCATGTTGGAACTAGAAGCTTCCCAGTGCATATTCAACTTGTAGCAGATGGCAGAATGCAAGAGGATGAGAGAATATACAATGTCTCTTCAGATTAGAATATGTATAGTTATTTTTTTCATATTCCATTAGCTCAAGTAAGACATGTGGTCAATCCCAAGATCGATATTATACTCACAGTGAACCACAGCAAGTGTGGGAGAAAAAGAATGATTGACAAATAATACAATCTGTGTCATGGAAAACATTTCTTAAATATCAAAAGGATGAAAGAGGACATATCCCAGAGTAAGAGAAAGAGTATTGGCTGGGCACGGAGGCTCACACCTGTAATCCCAACACTTTGGGAGGCCAAGGTGGACAGATCACGAAGACAGGATATCAAGACAATCCTGGCTAACACGGTGAAACCCCATCTCTACTAAAAGTACAAAAAATTATCTGGGCATGGTGGTGGGCGCCTGTAGTCCCAGCTACTAGGGAGGCTGAGGCAGGAGAATGGCATGAACCTGGGAGGCAGAGCTTGTAGTGAGCCCAGATTGGGCCACTGCACTCTAGCCTGGGCAAGAGTGAGACTCCGTCTCAAAAAAATAAAATAAAATAAATAAAAAAAGAAAGAGAGTATTTATACTAAATACAACACAAAGTCTTTTTGAAAAACATTCAATTTTTAAAAATCAAAGGAAACCACACTGAAGAAATCATGTTACAAAGCACAATCTAATGGAGGTATAAAGGTGTCAAAACACTCTTACTCAATTTGCTTGATGAAAGGGTGTGTGTAGTCAGTTAAGTGATTTAAACAAAGAGATGCTTCTTTGAATACCACCAGGTTTCCAGTCATTCAAGATCCCAGAAAAGCTGGGACCAAATGCAGCTGGCCTAATTTATCATCCCTGCTGGGAGATACAGAAACTCTGGAAAAAAAATTCAACCCTGAGCTGTACCTCTGACTTCGGATTTATTTTGCAGTAAACTGCACTATCCTTATGACTGCAGTAAACTGCACTATCCTTATCCTTATGACTGGGCATCTTAGCCTGAAAATTGGTATTTTTGCACTAATACAGCCTCCAAATACTACCTTTTCTTCAATGACCATCATATTGATCTTTAAAGAAGTCATTTCATGTATTAAAGTTGAGATAACAAAGCGTGTCAAGGTTAAATTCAAATTATTAGTACTAGATTATCATTTATATATGTATACGTACGTATAATATACATATCCTCCAAAATTACTTCATAAAATGTTTTGTGCTCTTCAAGATAGCATTTGTACTCAAAATAATTTATTAGGAGGATAACAGTGAAGGCCCAGAATAAAGCTCCTTTCATAAAACAGCTGCATCACCAACTAGATCATGTTCCTGACCCTGAATTGAAGAAGCCTGTCAGCTTACATTCTTTCCAAGTAAATCAGTCCTCTTGGGCTTCAGTCCAGAAAGCCTCTCTGCCTTAACTCACTTTATCTCTCACTGACCTTTACTCCCCAGATGTGTATCTCATGTAACAGGTCTGCACACTTGACCCTGATTACTTTGATCAAACACATTAAATAAAGGAATTAAAGGAGAAAGCTTCCCTTACAATAGAAAATCTTGCTCTTTGAGAGCATTTTATTTTTAAGAATATAATTTTTTCCTTAAATTTACCTATTTAAAAATTAAAGTTTCATTGGTAACATGGAGTTCTGAAAGTTACAAGCAGTCTGAAATTAATTTTATTCTTTATAAGATTTTAATTGCTGCGAAGTTTTTGTTTCATCCTCTCTCTTATTGAAAATCTTATTGCAAAAATATTCATTTGTTTTCGGCTCTGATGAAGTTATAAACCTCACAGTGGAAAATTTAAATGGCAAAGAACTTCCCCTATTTTTGTAATTTAATGTGTAAATAAAGTAAAAATTTAACAACTAGGCATTTCACTATACTTGTTCACCATTTAAGTTGACTGCCAGAAGAAAAGAAAGATTATCTTTTTGGTTGCTTCAAATCTTTTTTAAAAACCATTTAGCTTTTTCCCCATTGACTCAAGCAATAAGAGACCTAATGTTCCTTGAACAACTTATATTTGAAAATGCTTTTTGCTTCCTGAAAATATTCAAGTTTTATAACATTGAGGGGTTTTTTTCAATAAAGTAAAGTTCCAGAATATAAGCAAATCTCCCACTGGGGGCCTTTGAAATATTGCAATATGCCAGCAATTCAATTTAATCACTAAAAATAGTTCCTTTTATACCATATATTTGCTTTAATTCTTACATATGTATGCTTTTCCTCTATAAAACCAATTAATATTTACTAATATGCATCTATCACTAATATACATTAATATCTAAGTGTTTACTTTAAATACATGATAAGGTGCCATTTAAAATAAAAACCTTTTGTAGTTATCTGAATTCAATCTGAGTAATGATTTCATGTATCTGGAAATAGTCCTATTTAGCAGCTAAACAATCCCAAGAATGTAATGATAGATCAAAAATAAAATACATGTATAAACTGATTTTTCTCCCAGGTTCTAGGTCACCTTACGAGTAATTTTTTAAATTTTTCCTTGCTTTTGTATCCATGTTCTAAGATCCACCCTCAATTATGTCTAGGATTCCTGGTGGCTTCTTGCCAGGTGACCACATGGGCCCTGCATGCTACTGCATCTCAGCCTTCCCTGAGTCTTTCTTGGACACCATCTGTGCTCCTCCAGCGATAGAGGATAATGGTGCATTGTGAAGCTGGAAATGTACTTTTCCCCCTTGTTTTAGACCCTTTTGGAGGAGCCTGAGTGTAAACATCCTATTCACTTGATGTCTTCAAGAGATTTAAGTTGTTAAATTAAGTTTGACCTAAAGCTGCCTCCTTATATATTTAAGTTCAGCCTCAAGGTTATTTCATACATAATTAACTATAACCTAACTTGATGTGTAAACAGACTGTAACCTACTCCTGTAACAAGTAGCTGAGTTCTAGCCAATCACAGCAGGTTTGAGTAAGGCAAAAACCCAGCTGTATCCAATCCAGCTGTTTCTGTATCTCACTTCTGTTATCTGTTTGTCACTTCCTTTTTTCTATCCATAAATGTTATCTGGTCACATGACAACCTTGGAATTGCTCTGAACCTATTCTGATTCTGGAGGCTGCCTGATTGATAAATCAGTCTTTGCTCAAATTCTGTTAAATTTAATGTTTCTAACGTTTTTCTTTTAACAAAGTAAAAAACATGTTCCATTTCTCTGTCTTGCACCACATATGAGTCCAGGGAGGGCTAGCCTGGGAGATAAATTTAAATAACATGAGCACATTAAAATTACCCTTTCTAAGGGACAACTTATATCCTAAGAATGAATTCCTCTCTTATGAGGGTTCTTAGTCCTTATGGTTGTCAGCTTCACTTTCCTCAATGTTAATCCACCATCTTCTACATAAAGGGAACATGCCTTTTCAAAATACGACTGTAGGAGATCAGAATATGCCATTCCAAAATACGCCTTTCTAGCATAGGGTTAATTTTGAGTTGGTTACTTTGAGAAAGTACAGACACGGCAACAGCTCTGAAAAGTTGCCCTTTTGCAAGAGAAATTTACATCTAATAGAAACAAATCTCCATTTGTAAGGATATCTCTCTGTCTGTACCCAGAAGAAAACGATGACTAAATCACTAGAACTCTTAATCAATGGAGAAAACATTGACTCAAATCTGCACAGCAACCCTTAGCTTTGTTTAAGGTCCTTTCCCAGCCTTCTCATCTTAACCAGATCTTTCCATCCTTCTTTCTTTGTTTCAGAGAATGATGCTATTTAAGCCTTAAGTTTAAACCACCCCTTTGAGGTCTACTTTAGATATTCACTCCTTTCTCTGAGTCATGTCTAATGCATATAGGATGTGTGCATATGCTATGGTCTGAATGTTTATGTTCCTACTAAACTCGTCTTGAAACCTAATCTGCATTGTGATGGGTATTAAGCGGTGGGCCCTGATGAATGACATTAGTTTCCTTGCAAAAGAGATTGAAAGGAGGACACAGTATTCACCCCTCCCACCACATGAGCACACAGAAAAAGGACCATCTATAAAAAACAGGCCCTCACCAAATCTGCTGAGGCCTTGATCTTGGGATTCCCAGCCTCCAGAATTGTGAGAAATAAATTTATGTTGTTTATAAATTGCCCAGTCTAAGTTATTTTTGTTGTATTAGCCCAAACAGAATAAAACAACATGCTTTTACATTTTGTTTGTTTTTCTCTTGTTAATTTGTTTTTTATTGCAGGGATCTGTCTCAACTAAGAACTATGGAGAGTAGAGGGAAAATTATTTTTCTTCCCCTACACAGTAACACTAGAAATAACTGAATCCTGCTTAGATTTAAGATCCCTGTTCTAGGTGATTACCCACAACAAAAGTAACAGGTAGATATAGCTAAGACATTTTCAAAACTATTTATATTTGCATATTAAAATAGGAACTTCTGAGGAGAGAAAAGATCACCTGGAGACCATTATGCAGGCCATCCAGAAGCAAAATTCCTTATCTGGGGAATTTAGAAGTAATCAGACTACCTTATCATCTAAAGCCAGCATCTGGTACCAGGCTTCTTTCCCCAAAACAACTAGGATTTCTATACATCTACAGAATGCATGCATGTTGCAACTCATTGTGCAATCCTTGCTGACATTAAGGCACCAAAATGTCTACAAATGTAATCATTTATCATGACCTATGTGGCTAATATTGTTCAAATGACCCTTAAGCTCCTATTTTAAGGTCCATAAATGTTCCTAAGAAAAATCCACTCCATTGTGCTCAGTCCTCTCTTGCTGAGACACCCTGCTGCACTCTTCAGCAACGTTCTTTCTATCTCATAAAACTTTCCTTTTCAAACTTATACTGCTGTTGGTAAATTCTTCTTACTACCCTATGACCTGCAAGCCAACCACCTCCGATGCTGATGCTCTGATACAACACCCCGCAACTTCAAATACTTGCAGCTTAACTTCAGAGGTACACGTTGTTGTAGACATTTGTAGATGTCCTGACTGACAAGCTCTTCTATTTTTGTTTGGCAAATTTTTAAGCTTACGAGTCCTTCATCAAGAAACAGCCTCCTCCCTTGCAGCTAGGACTCAAGAAACAGCTTCCTCCCTTGCAGCTAGGACTCAGGCAAGTGACCCAGGCTCTACCAACAAGGTGTACTCAATGAGACTTCAGTTTGGAAGTGAGCAGCTTGAGGAAGGAGGCTCTGTAGTCAATTCATCATATTGGTGATGCTTACAGTAGAACTGTCTGACTTTCTCGGAGACTTAACCTAAGGAAGGGTCTATGGCAAAGCAGAAGAGATACAGTCTCCTCTTAGTGTTTGCTTTTGTTAGCAGGATTCCAAAGCATTCCTGGGGTGTCCTCAATGTTTTACAAACTTTCCCTGAAACAGTTCTTCCTGTTCTCTATAGCTTTCCTGAATGATGTGGGACTCAAACAGGAGTCCAATAACAACTACACTCTATTGTGAGTATGCCATCCTTACTGATGACTAAGTCTTTTTCACTAAAAACTGTTGGTATTTTCAGCAAACCTGGCCCATTCTCCCCATATAATATTCCTCAAACCTCCCCTACAAATAGACATCTGTTAGCCCAACCCACACTTTTACTCTAGCCATGTCCAAATGCTACTTAGATTCAAGCTGGAGTCCCGACTTTATCAATATCTTAAATGGTTAGATTACTAAAGGATGAGAAAGTTTAAACAAATCTAAATGTGCTTAAATAAATAATCATAATGTTCAACTTTAACATTGTAGAGTACCAAACAAGGTATTATCACTATCAGTATAATTCCAAGCCCCTTTCTACAGTTGCAGAAAGACACCATCTTTTTCTCATGGCTCTTCCCCTGAGATATTCCTAAGGACCTCCAGCATACTTTAATTAATCTAAAATGTTAATTCCTAATGACTACTATCTGAGCCTCCTCAGATAGCCAACCACCCCTTTGGTTTCTGCCAATGGCCATCAGAGCCATCAAGACCAATTTGCTATTGCAGTTCTCCTCCTGGTGCTGGGCCAGGGAACTCAAGCAAGAGACATATTCTGTGCTCAAAACAAGCCTGCCTTATGAATTGCTCTAAACCTGACTGAACTATACCCCTTTGACTTCCCAAAGGCACAACTACAAGCAAGCACTATAGGCCTGACAAGACCATCTCAAATTCTTAATCATTCAATCTTAAAGAAACCCAGTACAGGACACTAATAGTCCCTATTGAATATCTTTGAGGAAAACTACTTCTGTCTCCTCTTTTAGAAGTAAAATATGTGTATCTAGCTGACATTATTAAACTGAATACAAGGCATGCATTCTGTTTCAAAGTAACCTCATACTTTTATCCAAGAGCTTTAGGTGGGTATTTACTAATCTTACATACCTGGAATGAAAGAGCTTATTCTGGAGAATTTTCTTAACAAAAGTAGTCAGTTTCAAAGGTAAAAATGTCTTTACCTCCATAAAACCAAACTGCCAGCAACCCTGAAAAGAAATGTCCTTAGTAAATCTTTTAAACCGTTATATCCTTGTTATATAAGTTTTTTAATCTAAAAAAATTAGTGTTTTTTTACTTTAAAAGTCATTTAAAGGTTTTTTAAAATTATATATATATGTATATGTTTTTAAAATAAATCTAGCTGCAGATGGTACAAAATTTAAAATACTCAAAGTAGCGCTCTGTCTCCCACCTGATTCTCCTTCTCAGAAACAACCACTCTCTGTAGTATTTTGTGAATCCTTCCAGAGATTGATGAAGAAGCAATACCAGCATAATGGCATAATATTTTTTTGAAATCTTCCTGAATCAACTTCTCCTTAAGATTACGTTTAACTTTGTACATGTTTGGATTCTATTATCTTCCAATGTTTATGTTTTCTTGTCATTTCTATAATTGCTTTGGCCTTTTACCTTACCATCAATTAGGCTTTTTCACTTCTCTTATTCTTCCCAACTGCAAGAAGGTTTCTCTTTTCCTCAGGAAGAAGTAAGATAGTAGCTTTGTTCTCCACAGTTGGGCAAGTTGTATTTTTGGTTAGATATTGTTTATCTAATCTATTTTGCTACTTATTCTGATTTGTAAGCTTTCCTGAGATTATGCAGTCCAGTACAAAAAGCATGTATAAGGAATCAAAAACTGCAGGATCTGAGGTTTTAACCCACTTACAAATTAACACATTAGCCTCTCACAGTGTAATGGATTCAGGTAGAAAAAATGAGACTTCTGGATCAGAGACAGACAGTTGACTGCTCAGAGCAATGCCTGTAGCCAGAACATCAATATTTGTGCCAGTTCCCCAAGGCTCAATTTCTATAATGTAAAATAAAGAGGGCCAAATGACACTTGCTGTGTAGTATAGTATATTACAGGGGAGAAATCCTCAGCATAACATCCCAGATCTTCTATAATAGGAGGGAAACTTGTCTGACTTTTGCTCCTAAAGAAGATATACTTATTATATTGGATAGTAAGCAAGCCTTCTCACTGCTCTGGAGGAGACACTATCTCTATCTTCCAAGCCAGTTTACTACACAAACATCCTTGAAGAGACAGTTCATAACAAGGAAATCAATTCCTCTGCTCACCAGATATGCAAAAAAGTAAGAGACAAATGGATAATTGTCTTCAAACACAGAGTGCCTACCATGTGCTACACACTGGTAAGAATTCTAATTCCTCCATTCAGTAAGCTTTTATTGCATACCTACTTTGTTTCACGGACTATAACAAGTATCCACTAAAGGAGATAATGTATGTAAAGAAACTTTTTAAACTCTGGAAAAACAAGTGTTAGCTACTTTTTCTATTACCATAATTCATTTGTCTTCTGGGTATTTTCCTATTTTGGTAGTTATTCCATCCATTTCCGATGCTGGTTATCTTCCAATATTGATCTTTTACATCTACAATTAAAATTCAGTTGAAGAGTCAGAATACTAAAACCTCAGCAACTGGTTTCCTTTGCACAGAACAGACTGACTTTACTGTGCCCATAGCCAGCCATCCTGGGCCTTCAATCCTCTCCTTTCAGAAAGGGATGAAGGCTGGAACTTAAAAATGCAAAATTCTCAGTTGTGAAATTAAGCAATACTCAAGCACATTAAAAAACATTTCCCATGTGAATCAGTAGTGGGATCATGCCTGTGAATAGTCACTGCACTTTAGCCTGGGAGCCATAGTGAGACCCCCATCTCAAAAAAAGAAAAAAAAAAATGGAAAGAAAAACTGGTTCGGCTGGGCATGGCAGTCACACCTATAATGTCAACACTTTAGGAGGCCAAGGAGAGAGGACTGCTTGAGCCCAATAAGTTTGAAGCCAGCCTGGACAACATTTATAGGGACCCTGCTTATACAAAAAAAAAAAAAGTTTTAAAACTTAGACAGGCATGGTGGTGCACACCTATAGTCCCAGCTGATTCGGGTGTTGAGGTGGGAGAATCACTGGAGCCTAAGAGGTTGAGGCTGCAGTAAGCTGTGATCACACCACTTCACTCTAGCCTGGGTGACAGAGTGAGACGTTCCCTCATAAAAAAAAAAAAAAAAAAGTTTCATCAAGAATTTTTGCATTGGATTGCTTTCTAATTTGAACTAATCCATTTTGCTCAAAGAGATTTTCATATGGTGTGTATTTAATTATGATGTTGTATAATGAATAAGAAATTACTGAAAAAGAAATTGTGATGCTGTATAATGAATAAGAAAAACTCTGGTTTTAACCATTCATATAAAAACATTTTCAAGAAGAAGAAATCAACTATTATGCCAATTCATATATAATATATAAATTGTTTTTATAATACCAAGTAAAAAAAATACTTTAGGCAAAAAAAAAAAAAGTAAATTATTTTGGGTTTGTCCTTGCCATTGTTTATTATTTTTTTCTTTACAGTTTATTGAAATGCATTTGACATGCAATAAGCTGTACATATGTAAGTGTACAATTTGAGAAGCTTTAACCTGTAGATATAGCCATAAAACCATTATACCACAATCAAAATAATGAACACTCACCCTTAAAAGTTTCTATGTGTCCAATTGTAATCCCTTCTTCCCTTTGTCCCCATCGTTAGGCAATGATTATTTGCATTATATCGATATAAATATATTTTCATTTTCTAGAATTATAGTCAAGTGGAATATACAGTTCATAATGTACTTTTTGGTCCAGCTTCTTTCACTAGCATAATACCTTTTGAAATTTACTCATGTTAATATCTTTATCAAAAGTTCATTACTTTTTTTGCTGAGTAGTATTCCAATGTATGTGTATACCACAATTTATTTATTCTTTTACTTATTGATGGACATAGGGTTGGTTGCAGTTTACAGCTTTAACAAACAAAGCTATTCTAAATATTCATATCCAAGACTTTATGTGGACATATACTGTCAATTCTCTCAGGCAATGAATAATAGTAGATTGGTTGAGGCATACAGCAGTTATACACACTTAACTTTTTAATAAACTACAAATATGTTTTCCAAAGTATTTGTACCATTTTACATTCTTATAGCAGAGTATGAGCATTCTAGTTACTCCACATCCTTATCAATACTTAGCACAGTCGTACATTTTAATTTTAATCATGTAGTTGGTATGTAGTGGTATATCATTATAGTTTCAGCTTACTTTAATGACTAAGGATACTAAACATCTTTTCAAACGCTTATTGATCATTTGTGTTTCTTCTTTGGTGAGGTGTCTATTCAAATATTTTGCTCATTTTTTCATTGTCAACTCAGTTGATTGTAAACATTTTAGATATATATATATTCTAGACACAACATATTTGTCACATATGTTTTACAAGTATGTTCTCCAGGTCTGCCATTTGCATTTAAATTATCTTAACAGTGTTATTTGAAGAACAAATTTTTTTAATTTTAAAGAAGTCAAATTTTATTGATTATTTCTTTTACAGGTTATACTTTTTGTGTCTTACTTAAGAAAGCTTTGCCAAACTCATGGTCACTAATGTTTTAGTCTGTATTTTTTTCTAGAAATTTTATTGGTTTAGGTCTATAATTCATTCAGGTTATATGTAGGTCTGATTCATGTCAAATTAACGTGTACATGTAGTATAAGTTAAAGTCTTGTGTTTATTTGTTTGCATGTGGCTGTCTAATGGTTCTAGCACCATTTGTTGAAAAGATTATCCTTTTTCCATTGAAATACTTTGGCAACTTTGTTAAAAGTCAGTTGTGCATATAAATAGAAAACTGAAGGTGCTTTCCCTATTCTTTCACACATCAACAGTGAACACTTCTGCAACCACAGATATGTGGGGGTTTTCCCCCTCACACCAAGCAATTCACTAAACATCAGCTAGGTATCCTCTAATTCAGTTCAATTATGACACTACCTACCCGGAGATAGCATCAGATCCCACAGGTTAAGCACTCAGTCCCAGAATACTGCCTCCAACTTCAGATGCCAATCATAAATCCCAGGTCGTGGCCTGTGATTCTCATTGGCAGACTATTCATCAGGGTCCCCAAGACCCCCTTCTTGGGTTCAATTAATTTGTTTTAGCAACTCACAGAACCCAGGGAAATGCTTTAGTTACATTTATCAGTTTATAGTAAAGGATATTTACAAAGGATACAGATGAACAGCCAAACAGAAGACATGCATAGAACAAAGCATATGGAAAGTGGTGCAGAGCTCCCATGCACTCTCCAGGCTTGCCACCCTCCAGGAGGCTCCACATGTTCAGGTATCCAGAAGCTTTCTAAATTCAGTCCTGTAGGGGTTTTATCAAAATTTTATTATGTAAACATGATTAATTAAATCATTGGCCACAGTTGATCAATTTAACCTTCAGCTGCCCTGCTTTGTATTGCTATAAAGGAATACTTGAGACTGCATGATTTATAAAGAGAAAAGGTTTATTTTGATTACGGTTCTACAGGCTGTGCAAGAATCATCATGACTTCATCATCTGCTTTGGTGGGGACCTCAGGAAGCTTCCACTCATAGCAGAGGTGAATGAAGACAGGCATCACATGACAAGAGAGAAAGGAAGAAAAAGGGGAGGTACCAGACTCTTTTTAACAACATATCTCACAGGGACTAAGAGTGAGAACTTACTCACTACTGGGAGAATAGCACCAAGCCATTCCCAAGCAATCTGCCCACATGACCCCAAAATCTTGGCCCCACCTCCAACATTGGGGATTATATTGCAACAGGAGATTTGAAGGGGACAAATATCTAAACTATATTAAGGGGTGGGAGTAAAAGTCCCAGTCCTCTAATCCTGTCTTAGTTTTTCTGGTAACTAGCCCTAATCCTAAAGCTACCTAGGGGCTCCCAATCAATAGTTTTCTTATTCCTACAAAAGACACCCATTACTCTAGAGATATCAAGTATTATAGGAACTAAATATATTTATATGAGGAGGAAGACCAAATATATATATATATACACATATATATATATATGTATATATATATATATATACACACATACACACACACTCACACACACACACACATATACATATGTGTGTGTATATATATATTCTATTATAAATCACAATATTGCAAGTATGAAAAATCTTTTGTCTTTCTCAAAATTGCTTTGGTATCTTGATTCATTACCTTTCCACATAAATTTCAGAATCAGTTTATCAATTTCTACTAAAAAATCCTGCAGGAATTTCTATTGGAGTTGATTTAATGTAGATCAATAACATTTTAACAATATTCACTATTCCAGTCTATGAGCCTGGTATATCCTTCTATTTATTTGTCTTGAAATTATCTCAGAAATGCTTTGTACTATTTAATGTATAGATCTTAGCCAACTTTTGTCAACTTTATCCCTAAGTATTTCATATTTTGGGATACTGTAAATGGTATTGTTTAGTTAATTAAAATTTCTAATTCCTTTTTAGCATTTTATTATCTTAACCTTTACTACCATTTGAGCTAATAAAACTATTTCAAAACATGTAGGTTGACAGAGTCTACATTTTTTAGAACTCTTTCAAGCACAAATTTCATAGTGAAGTAATATGATAATTATTAATTAACTGAACCAGTACTAAAGACAACCAATGAATTTTTGAAGATAAAAAGGTCACTTTTTTTTAAGTGTATAAGTGGGGAAAATATCTTCCCTTAACTCTCTTAGGTGTCTTGCTGGGCTACAAATTAATTTGACATAAGATCAAAATGGCTGACCATAGGCACTCAGCAGTCACCTCCTCCACAAAGAACGGCCCAAAGAACAAATAAATAGCCACATATCGAATAAATGTTCTCCTAAGGAACAACACTGGAATTCAGCAAATAAGTGATAAAGGCCCTCCGAGGTATAGAAGCTCAGAAAGGCATTATAAGGATGTAAGCAAAGCACCCAGATATCAACTCAAAGCCAATGGGGACTCCCATTTTAAGAAAAAGAAAAGTCTAAAAGCCCACATTTTCATCATGGATGCCTGCCATCCAGGTTACAGGAGAGCCCCATAGTCCTCACAAGCACTGAACTGAGTATAAAGAACTACCTGGAGTCCATAATACTGCATTATTCTACAGAAGAATTCCCTCTGAAAATCCCCTATTCCCAGAGATTCAGAGTGCTGTAACGCAGGACAATTTTGCAAGCAGGACCGGAGTGCCTCCTGCTCTGGGGACCAATAGCCCCTGCATCTCCATGTCCCTGGAACCCCACTGATATCCATCAATATCCACCCAGATGGCTGCAGGTTTGCAAGGTTCAGCAGGTTCACCAGATGAACCCAGTGACACAGCCGTGACCATACCAGCTGAACCCATGTATTTCCCCAAACCCTAAGGAACAGGTGGTCTACCCCATCAGGAAGGCTGTCCCCAATACAGAGAAAGCTAATACATGAACTCTCCATAGCCTGAGAGCCATCTGCATGGGCCCCACTACTACTGCCTCTGACCCTGTCCTCTCCAGCAATGGAAGCAGCCACATGTCATGAAAGCCCCCCTACGAAACCAAGGATCTGGGTTAACAGCTGCCACCAGAATCCCCACCCCATCCAGCAGCAGAACAGCTGTGTGCCCATGAGCAATATCCCAGGGGCCTGAGGACAAGAATATCTGGAACACACTGAAACTCACAACCCCACCTCCTCCAGCAGCAAAGCCACCATAAACATGCAAACTCCCCCATAGGTTCTGAAGACCTGCCTGTCCAGTGTCCTCACCCCCAATAAAGCTACACCACAGCTTTTACAAACAACCACAGCCTAGGCCACTGAGAAACTCACAGACACTGTTGACACTGATTACAGTTGAAGAAATAATATGGAGAATATACTATTCTGCCCAGCCAGAACCAATGTCAAAGCACTCTACTCTAATAACACTGTAGGAAACATCTGCAAGAAAAAAACATTTCCCTATGAAAGCTCTTCCATAAAATTGGTAGAAGATTGTTTCAACCAAATACACAGATAACAACAAAAGGACATAAGAAACATTTAAAAATCAAAGAAACATATTATCTCTAAAGTAACACCATAATTATCTAATAACAGACCCCAAAGAAAAGAAAATTTATGAAATGCCTGAAAAGGAATTCAAAATAATAAACTTAAGGAAACTCAGCAAGATACAATAGAATGCAGGCAATGCAACAAAATCAGAAAAACAATTCATAACCCAAACTAGAAATTCAGCAGGCATAGATATCATTTAAAAAAAAAAAAGAACCAAACAGAAAGCATGTAGCTGAAAAAGTCACTGAATGAAATTGTAAAATACAATTGAGAGCTTAAACAATAAACTAGATCAAGCAAAAAAACGATTTTCTGAACATAAAAACAGGTCTTTTGAAATAACCCAGTCAGGCAAAAGAAAAAAGAGAACGAAAAGAAAGCCTACAGAACATATGGAATACCATTAAGTGAACAAATATTCACATTATGAGAATTACAAAAGGAAAAGTTATTAAAAATCAAAAAACAAAACCTGCTTAATAAAACAATAGCTGAAAACTTCCCAAATGTTGGGAGAAATATGGACATCCAGATGCAAGAAACAAAGATTCCCAAGTAGGTTTGGAGAGATACAGACATCCAGATACAAGAAACTCAAAGACTCCCAAGTGGATTCAACCCAGAAAACTTGTACATTACAGTCAAATTGTCAAAAGGCAAAGAGAGAACTCTAAAAACAGCAATAGAAAAGTGTCAAGTCATACATAAATTATCCTATCAGACTAATAGCAGTTTATTAGCAGAAATCTTACAGGACAGTAGAGAATGAAATCATATATTCAAAACAGCTGAAAGAAAAAAAGAACCATCAGGCAAGAATACTATATCCACCATGGTTATCCTTCAGAGATAAAGAAGAAATAAAGTCCTTCCCAGACAAGCAAATACTAAGGAAATTCATCACCACTAGACCAGCCCTAGGAGAAATGCTAAAAGAGTAACATTGGGAAATGAAGGGACAATATCACCATGAAACACTCAAAACTAAAAACTCACTGGTAGGTGTAATGCACAAATGACAAATGGAAAGGAATCAAACTATCACTACAGAAAACAACCAAACCTCAAAGATGAGCAATAAGAGAAGAATAAAGAAACAAGTGTACATGAAACAATCAGAAAACAACAAAATTACAGGAGTAATTCCTCACTTATCAATAATAACCTTGAACGTAAATGACTTAAATTTCCTAATCAAAAGATATAGACTGACTGAATGAATAAAAATAACAAGACCAAACTATATGTTGCCTACAAGAAACTCACTTCACCTGTGAAGACACAGAAATTGAAAGTAAAAAAAATGGAAACAGATATTCCATGTAAATGAAAAGCAAAAGTGAGCAGAAGTAGTGTTACTCATCGTAAACAAAATATATCTTATGTCAAATAACATAAAAATAGACTGGGCATGGTAACTTATGCCTGCAATCCAGCATTTTGGGAGGCTGAGGTGGATAGATCTCTTGAGCCCAGGAGTTCAAGGCCACCCTGGGCAACAGAGTGAGACCGCCCTCTCTATTTTTATAAAAATCAAAACTTTAAAAAATTAATTAAAAAAGACAAAAAGTGGCAAAATATTATTATATAATGGTTTAATTTAGAAAACACAAAAAGTGATAAAAATATTATTATATAATGATTTAAAAATCAATTCAGCAAGAGGATATAATTATAAATATATATGCACCCAACACCAGAGCAGCCAGATATGCAAAGCAAATATTATCAGAGCTAGAGAGAGTGATAGAGCCTAACGCAATAAAAGTTGGGAACTTCAACATCCTACTCCCAGCATTGAACAAGTCATATAGACAAAACCTCAACATAGAGATATCAACTTAAACTGCAGTATACTCCGATATGACCTAATAGACATTAACAGAACATTTTATCGAACAGCTGCAGAATACACATTCTTCTAATCAGCACGTGGAACATTGGAAAGGCCATACATTAGAGCTAAAAACGAGTCCAAAAAAATTTTTTTAATCAAAATCACAGCAGGTATTTTCTCAGACCAAAATGGAAAAAATCTAGAAATTAATAAAAAGAGAAACTTTGGACACAATACAAATACATATAAATTTAAAAACAGACTCCTGAATGACTACTAAGTTGAAGAATAAGAAGGAAATTTAAGAATTTCTTGAAACAAAAGAAAATTAAAACTCAACATGCCAAAACCTATGGGATACAACAAAAGCAGTTCCAAGAGGGAATTGTATAGCAATAAACACCTCCATTAAAGGATTACACAGATTTCAAAAAATAACTTAATCCTGTAGCTCAGGGAACCAGAAAAGCAAGGACAACCCAAATCTAAAATTAGTAGAAGAAAATAAAAGTTAGAGCAGAATTTTCAACTGAAACTAAAAAATATAAAGCATCAATGAAAAAATTGTTTTTTGTAAAGATAACAAAATTGACAAATAATTAGCTACAACAACTAAGAAAATAAGAAAGAAGACCCAAATAGATAAAATCAAAAATTAAAAAGAGGAGGAAAGAACAACTTATACCACAGAAATATGAAGGATAATTAGAGATGTTTGTGAAAAAACTATCAACAAGTTGAAAAACATAGAGGAAATAGATAAATTTCTGGACATATATAACCTACAAAGGTTGAACCAGTAAGATATAGAAAATCTGAGTTTACTAATACTGAATAACAAGATTAAATTAGTGATAAAAAGTCTCCCAATTTTAAAAAATCCCAGAACCAAATAAATTTACTACTGATTCTACCAAACTTTGAAAGAACTAAAACAAATTCCTCTCAAACTATTCCAAAAAGTTGAAGAGGGAATTCTTTCTAACTCATTCTATGAGGCCAGCATTATCCTAATACCAAAACCAGAAAAGAACACACAAAAAAAGAAAATTGCAGACCAATAGCCCTAATGAAAACAAACTCGAAAATTCTCAAAAAAAAATGTTAGCAAACTGACTCTAGCGGCACAACAGAAAGATTATACATCATGGTCAAATTGGATTTATCCCAGGGATACAAAGATGACTTAACATATAAATCAATAAATGTGATCTATCACATCAACAAAATGAAGAACAAAAACTATGTGATCATCTCAATAGATGCAGAAAAAAATCATTTTATAAAATTCAACATCTCTTCATAATAAAAATTCTCAACAGAGTAGTTATAGAAGGAACATACCTCAACACAATAAAGTTTATATATGACAGACTCAAAGCTAACATCATACTGAATGGAACTGGAATGGGAAAAAGACAAGGATGCCCACTTTCACTAATCTTATTCAACATAGTACTGAAAGGTCTAGCCAGTTCAACAAGACAAAAGAAAAGAAAAGAAATAACATCTAAATTGCAAAAAAGGAAGTCAAATTGTCTCTCTTTGAGGATGACATGATCTCATACATAAAAAAGCCTAAAGCCCTCATCATTAAAAAAATGCTTAGAATGGATAAATGAATTCAGCAAAGTTGAAGGATAAAAAATCAATATTCAAAAATTTCTACCGTTTTTATACACCAATAACAAACTACCTGAAAAAGAAATCAAGAGTACAATTCTATTAAAATAAAAAAGAGGCTTAATTGACTCATGGTTTCACAGGCTGTACAGGAAGCATTGCTAGGGAGGCCTCAGGAAACTTACAATCATGGCAGAAGGCAAAGAGGAAGGAGGCACATTTTACCTAACTGGAGCAGAAGAAAGAGAGAAGGGAGACGTGTTACACACTTTTAAACAACCAGATCTCATGAGAACTCACTATTATGAGAATAGCAAGGGAGAAGTTTACCTCCATGATCTAAATACCTTCCACTAGGCCCCTCCTCCAACATTGGAGATTACAATTTGACATTATATTTGAGCAGGGACACAAATCCAAGCCATATTATTCTTCCCCTGGTCCCTCCCAAATTTCATGTCCTTCTCACATTGCAAAATGCAATTATTTCTTCTCAACAGTCCCACAAGTTTTAACTAATTTCAGCATTAACTCAAAAGTCCACAGCCTGAAGTGTCATCTGAGACAAGGCAGGTTCCTTCTGCCTATGAGCCTGTAAAATAAAAAAACAACTTAATTACTTCCAGGATACAATGGGGTACAGGAATTGGGTAAATACACTTATTCCAAAAGGAAGAAATTAGCCCAAACAAAGGGGCTACAGGTCCCATGCAAGTCTGAAACCCATCAGGGCAGTTATTACATCATAAATCTCCAAAATAATCTCCTTTGATTCCATGTCTCACAACCACGCCACACTGGTGTAAGAGGCAGGCTCCTAAAGCCTTGGGCAGTTCCACTCCTGTGACTCTGCAGGGCTCAGCACCCATAACTGCTCTCAAGGGCTGGTGTTCAGTGCAAGCTGTTGGTGGATCTACCATTCTGTTGTCTGGAGGACAGTGACCCTCTTCTCACAGCTCCACTAGGCAGTGCCCCAGTGGGGACACTGTGTGGGTACTTCAATCCCACATTTTCCCTCCTCTCTGCCCTAGTAGAGGCACATCATGAGGGCTCCTCCCCTGTCACAAACTTCTGCCTAAACATCCATGCATTTCTGTACATCATCTGAAATCTAGGTGGAGGCTCCCAAGCTTCAACTCTTGCCCTCTGCGCACCAGCAGGCTTAATGTCACATAGAAGCTGCCAAAGTTTATGGGTGGCACCCTCTGGAGCAGCAGCCTGAGATGTATCTTGGGGCCTTTTAGCCACAGCTGGAGCTGGAGTGGCAGAGACACAGGAAGAAGTGTCCTAAGGTTGCACAGGATAGCAGGGCCCTGAGCCTGGCCCATGAATCCATCCTTCCCTCCTAGACTTTTGGTCCTATGATGGGAGGTGCTGCCACAAAATTCTCTCAAATGCCTTTGAGGCATTTTCCTCATTGTCTTTGCTATTAACATTTGGCTCCTCTTTAGTCCTGCAGCTGGCTTGAGTTTCTCCCCAGAAAATGAGTTTTTCTTTTCTACCATATGGCAAGGATGCAAATTTTCCAAATTAGTGGAATACTAAATAGTATAACCATAAAAAGAATGAAAGCCATAAAAAAAGTGTAAAATTCTGTCATTTGTAGCAACATGAATGAGTCTAGAGGACACTCTATTAAGATAAATAATTCAGACACAGAAACATAAATACTGCAAGTTCTCACCAAAAACTTGGGAGCTAAAAAACTTGAGTTCAGAATTAGAAAAGAGAACTGTGGTTATTAGAGAATGGGAAGGGTAGAGAGGAAGGGAGAACATGGAGGGACTGATTAATGGATATAAGTCAAGGCTAAATAGGAGGAATAAGTTATAGTGTTATGTAGCACTGTAGGGTGACTACAGTTAATAATAACTGATAATATATTCTTAAATAGCTAGAAGAGAAAATTTTCTATGGTCCCAATAGAAAGAAATAATAAAACTTTGAGGTGATGGATATGGTAATTACCCTGATTGTAATCACATTGTATACACATAACAAAATATTACTCTGTATCCCATAAATATGTACAATTATTACATAATTGAAAATAAATTTTTAAAAAATAAATACAATAAAGATAAATCAACATAAGACAGGTTGATAGGAGAAAAACCATTTTAGTTACATGCATACACATGTAAATCCCACAAAATATGAAACTCAAAGAAGTCCAGATAATTAAAGCTTATATAGCATCCTGAATTTCAGCAAAGAATAAAGGCTTGGGGTCTATGGAGGATAGTAGAAGCAAGTTAGGGGAAGTTGAGGGAAGAAAATGTATGGTGAATAAAAATCTTATTATGCAGATAAAAAGTCTCTCAGATAAGAAAAACTGTCTTGGAGCAGCCCTCTTCCTGATGCAGATATCTTTACTAATGCAGATTTACTTTATAGACGCAAATTTTTTTTACAAAAGGGAAGCTTTCAGGAGTTACTCCTGTGTCTGCAGTTTCTCAAAATAACCTGTGCGAACTATGCTAAAGATGTGTATTTTGGGGTGGCATGTTCTGGTTACTCACATTCATATTTTGGTTTGGTATGTTCTGAGCCCCAACAAGTACAAATAGTTTATTGTACTCAATAGGACCACAGGAAGAGTGGGAAGTGAGACAGGGCAGGGAAGGAAACATATATGGTGAGTTATCAGGGAGGTTATTCCTATGGACAACAAAGTCTTGATACCATTTGAGAACTCTGAGGGACAGTGTGGAACACACCTCAGAATTATTTCACCTGATGGGTTAGGAAGCTGGGATTTTTATTCACCCACTGGCAATCTGTCATTTTTTTTTTTTTTTTTTTTTTTTTTGGATTTTTGTTTCATTTGGTTTTGGTTGAAGTTTTTTTTAGTGTTTCTCAGGCATACTTTTATAATTTTCTATGCTAAGAACACTTAACATGAGATCTACCCTCTTAATAGATTTTTAAGTGCACCATATGATGTTATTCTCTGTATGCATAA
This sequence comes from Piliocolobus tephrosceles, assembly GCF_002776525.5. Lineage (NCBI taxonomy): Eukaryota > Metazoa > Chordata > Mammalia > Primates > Cercopithecidae > Piliocolobus > Piliocolobus tephrosceles. The sequence continues at coordinate 27,341 of NW_022319500.1, forward strand.
TGTTGCCCATCAGATCTTCAGAACTAATTCATCTTGTGTCACCAAAATTTTGGGCCTATTGATTAATGACTCACCATTTCTCCCTTCCTCTAACCCCTGGCAATCACCATTCTATTCCTTACTTCTATGAAATTGACTATTTTAGATAGCTCATACAAGTGAAGTCATGAAGTATTTGTCCTTCTGTGATTGATTTATTTCACATGACATTGGTCTTATCAATTATTTCATGAATATTGCACCAAAAGCAAAAATAAACTACATCAAACTAAAAAGCTTCTGTGCAGCAAAAGAAATAATCAAAAGAGCAAAACTGGGGGTGGTGGCTCATGCCTGTAATCCCAGTACTTTGGGAGGCCAAAGTGGGTAGATGCCTTGACTCCAGGAGTTCAAGACCAACCTTGGAAACATAGTGAAACCTCATCTCTATTAAAAATGCCAAACTTAGCAAGTTTCATAACCCGATCTCGAAATAAATAATTAATTAAATACAATTTTTAAAACAGAGAGCAAAAAGGAAGCCTACAGATGTGAGAAATTATTTACAAATAATATGTATAATAAGAGTTTCATTTCTGAAACATAAAGACCTCCTACAACTCAATAGCAAGAAATAAACTAATGGCCCAATTAAATAAATGAGCTAAGGACTTGAAGAGACAATTCTCCAAAGAAGGCATACAAATAGCCAACAGCTACATGAAAAGATATTCAACATAAGCTATATGCAAATCAAAACTACTATGAGATATCATCTCACACTTTTTGGGATTACTGTTATCAAGAAACAAAAGACAGCAATTGTCAGCAAGAATGTGGAGAAATTGGTACACTGTAGGTGGAAATGAAAATTGGTGCAGCCATTAGGGAAAATAGTATGAAGCCTTCTTTAGACATTAAAAATAAAGCCACTATAATATCCAGCTCTCTCATTTCTTGGTATTTACCCAAAAGAATTGAAATTAAGATCTCAGAGAGATATTAGTATTCTCATATTCATTGCAGCACTATTCACAAAGCCAGTATGAGCAAACAACCTAAATATCCACCAACAGATGAGTGGATTTTTAAAACGTGACATATATATGCACAGTAAGGGCATTTAGCCTTAAAAGAGAAGGAAATCCTGCAATATGCAACATGGATGAACCTTAGGAAATTATGCTAGGTGAAAAAAGTCAATTGATTTTGTTTACCTAGTATCCTAAATCCCTGCCAGACTTACATATTACTTCTAGTTACCTTTTACAGATTCCTCAGGATTTTCTACATAGATTATCATGGTATGTATAAAGATGGTTTTATTTCTTCCTTTCAAATCTGTATAACTTCTATTTCTCTTCCTTGTCTATTTCACTGACTATGACCTCAACTACAATGTTAAAGAGAAGTAGTGAGAGTAGACACTTTTACCATGTTATCAATATTGAGAGGAAATCATTCAGCCTTTTATCAAATATGATGTTAGCTGTAAGTTTTTAATAGATGCCTTTTATCAGGTTGAGAAAATTGTCTTGTATTTCTAGATTTTAATAATTTTTATTTGAAAAGAATGTTGATTTCTGTCAAATGTTTTCCCAGATCTTTTTAAGACATTCATATTTTTTTTTTATTTTTGTCTGTTAATATTGTAAATTACATTGACTGTGAAACCAACCTTGCATTCCTGGCATAAGCACCACTTGGACATAATGTATTACCCTTTTATAATATTGCTGAATTCAAATTGCTAGTTTTTAAATTAATTCTTGCATTTATGTCCATGAGAAATATTGATCTCTAACTTTCTTACAATGTTTTTGATTTAATGGTATTAGGATTATGCTGGTCTCATAAAATGAATGTCCTCTCCTATTTTCTGAAAAAAAATTCCATAGAATTGTTATGATTTCTTTCCCAATTACGTGGTAGAATTCACCATGTAATCTGGGCTACTCAAGTCATCTATTCTTGAGCTTTAGAAGTTTGTATCTATTAAAGAATTCTCTGTTCATCTAAGTTGTTGAATTGATTAACACAAAATTGTTCATTATGCATTCATAATATATTATTTTCAATATTTATAAGATTTGTTGGCCCTTGCTCTAGGATTATAATATATACATTCAAGTTATTGTACTCTACTTTAAATTAATACTATACTACTTTATACGTAGCATAAGAACTCTATATAACACTCTTATTTTCATTTCTCCCTATCTTGGACTTTGTGCTGCTGCTGTCATACAGTTTTCTTCTATACATTTTCTTCTACATATGTTATAAACTATACATTGTTACCATTTTTGTTTTAAAAAATTACTCTTTAAAGAGAATTTTAAAATAAGAAAGAATGCTCTTTTACATTTACCCAAATATTTATTCCTTCTAGTTCTTGTCATTCCTTTGAGTAGAAATAAATTCTTATATGTCATCATTTTCTTTTTCCTTCAAGGATTACTATGACATATCCTATAGTGCTGCTCTGCTGGTGATAAATTCTGTCAGCTTGTTAATGTCTGACAAACCCTTTATTTCACCTTCATTTTTTAAACATATTTTATCAAAGCATAGATTTCTACAATGATGGAGGTTTTTTTCTTTCAATACTTTGAATTTGTTGCTCCATTATTTTCTGGCTGTATTCTTTCTTTGTCATTCTTCGTTTCTCGTGTGTAATATGTCTCTTTTTTTTCTTTGACTTATTTAATTATTTTCTCTTTATTCCTGGTTTTAAGCAATTCAATTATCTGGTTTATGGTGTGTGTGTGTGTGTGTGTGTGTGTGTGTGTGTGTGTGTTTCATGTGTTTTCTGATTGAATTCTGTTGATCTAAAATCTATGGGACCCATAGTTTTATCAAATTTGGTAATATTTCAGCCATTATTTCATCAAATATTTTTTCTGCCCCCTTCTCATCTCTCCATTCTCTCTCTGTAACTCTTATGACACACATATGACTCCATTGACAAGTGAAACTGAAGCACAGTTACCTAGTGCTCTGCTCATCTTTAGTCTTCTATCTCAGTGTTTCAATTAGGATAGCTTTGGTTACTATGTCTTCAAGGTCACTGTATTTCCTTCTGTAGTGCCTAATTTATTGTTAATCCCATTCAGTGTACTTTTTATTTCATACATTCTATTTTTTTTTTAATTTCTAGAAAATCAGTTTAGGTTTTATTTATTTCTTCTATTTCTCTCTTCACTGTGCTTCTACCTTCTTCAACACAGAAGTATATTTATTATAACTGATTTAATGTCCTTTTCTACTAATTACATCATCAATGTCATTTCTGTTTCTATTAGTTAACTTTTTCCCTCATTTTAAGTCAAATTTTACTGCCTCTTTGGATGCCTTGGTAATTTTTTATTACATACCAGACAGTGTGATTTTCACATTGCTATATACTGGACACTTTGTATTTTTTTAAGTATTTTTGGATGTTGTTCAGGGATGCAGTTAAGTTTCTTAGAAATGCACACTAGATTTTTTTTCCTTTAAATATTCTTAGGCAGTTCTCTCCTCTTCAGTATTCTGTCCTTTCCACTATAAATGCATTGGCCTTTGTGAACTCTGCACTCTGTCTCCTTAGTTAAAAGAGACTTCCAGGCTCTGTTTGAGCTCCATTTCCCTGTGCCGAAGCCTGGAAATTCTCTTTATCCTGTAATCTAATTCAGTCATACAGATTACCCTATTTGTTCTGTTTACTCAGAAATCACTTTCCTGTACTTCCTGTTCTCCAATGTCTAAAAACTATGGCTTTATATATTTTGTCTGGTTATTTCATTTTTTATTATAACTATTGTCTGTATTAATCCATCATGGACACAAATGAAAGTCAAGAATATAATTTTTTGTATTTATTTACATGAAAGTAAATATAGATTTAAACTCAAGCAAAAGCATAATAATTGTCTTCTCATAACTTTTGTAAATCGAATTATACCCATAAATACATGAAGCAAAAAAAGAAAATACATCCTTAGGACATTTTTAAAAATTAATTGTATGTGTAAGTATAAATAAGGAAATATCTATTATTGAGGTGACAAACTTTTATTTAATTGTAATGTTTCTGAAGAATGAGAAAATTAGCATTAGCAGGTAGGAGAGCAGGGGAGGTAGGAAAAGTTTGGTCAATTTTCACAAAGTTATAATTAGAAAGGAAGAATAAGTTCTGGTGTTCTATTGCACAGTAGGGTGACTATAGTCAACAACAAGGAATTGTGTATCTCCAAATAGCTAGAAGAGAGGATTTTGAATATTTCCACCACAAAGAACTAAATATTTGAGGTGACAGGTATACTATTACCTTGATTTGATCATTACACATTATTTACATGTAACAAAACATCACACTGTCCCCCGTAAATATGTACAATTTTATGTAAACTAAAATAAAAATGTTTTAAAAATGTAAACTTATGCAAAATAAAATTTTAAACAGTTTTTTATAATTAGCATTAGCTATAAAGAGAAAGCTATAGGATACAACTCACCTAGATATTATAACTAGAATATATTAATATTTACTTTAAAACTTTGTAATGTGGGTCTGGCATCAAATTTGGTAACTAAATAAGCATTACATTTAGAACACCAGTAGATATTTTAGTGTTCTAGGCAATTTTATTTTTAGAAAAAAAAAAAAAGAAGAATTTCAGTTACTTATTTAAAAACTAGAAC
>NW_022319501.1:0-3680 GCF_002776525.5 Piliocolobus tephrosceles
AAAAATGGATATCTTTTGGGATATGTAATGTCTGTTGACATCTTCAAACTTCTGATCCTTCTGATGTTTGTTTATAAGAATTTCTGAGCCCTGTAATAGGTTTAGAACTCTCTGGATTGAAAAAACAGATCTTAAATATTGTAGAAATGAAAGACATATGAGAGTTCGGTAATTGCAAATAGTTTAATAATAAAGCATTTCTTTAATGCCATATCTTTAGTAGTTATATTTCATATTTGAGTGCCTTACATGTGAGCATTCAAGTATGCTGATAAAAGGATCAACATAGGCTTTCAACACTGAGAAGCCAGGCTATCAACAGAAAGCAAACTGTTAGTAATGAAAATTCCCTATCAATCACCTTATCTGAAAAACATTTTTCGCTTCAAAGACAAATTCCTTTTCTTTACAACCCACTCATACGTTAGATTCTGTGTATCCTGACGCTTCCTCCGAATCTCCCCTGTAGGACAACTCTGGTTAATTTTGGATAGACTGGTGGAGCAGGAATGAGCTAGCTCTCCTTTGTTTTACATAATAATTCCCTCCTGAGAAACACCCCACAACAGGCATTCTGCTTGGTCTCCAAAATGGTGAAGAGGTTTGCTTACTTATTTTAATGGATATATAAATTCTTCATATCAAAGAAGCAGAAAAGTCTCAGTGAAATTTTACCTCATGGTGAGTTTCTAACATGGAACTGGTTTGACTCCATCGTGGGTTTTTGTTAACATGGCAAAATTTAACAAAAATGTATTATGGACATATGTAAGTTTTAAAATCAGGAGTGCAATAACAACTTTGATAGATTATTAACTGCTGCCAGGACTAGTTTATTAACTGGTAAGTGAACAAATCAATCAACATGTTTGGACCCCATTGCTTTACCTTTTAAAAAAATTAATGGACTTTATTTTTTAAAGCAGTTTTAGGTTTACTAAAAAATTAAGCAGAAAGAACAGAGAGTTCCCATATACCACCCTCCCTCACTCTTCACACCCAGCTCCCCATTGCTTTTTTAATCAGTGGAATATATCAGCCTGCAAAATTTAATTCAGGCTCGTTATCCAGTCACACACCCACAGATGCACACTGTCCCTTTCCCTCACCTCCTTTAGTCCTCTTTTTTCCTAAAATAAGAAAACTACTATAGCAGATATATTCAGAATCACTGTGAGGGAAATAAAAGTGGTGAAACTGAGGAGTAATAATTTTCTTCTTGCCTTTGCCTAATCTGATCCTTACAAGTTTTTTTAAAGGTTGTGGAGACATGGAGCTGGGACTTATTGTTGTGCCTAAATTTAGGCTACATTTTTACCTGTTTACTCACCCATGCAGGTGACTTAACTTTTCTACCAACTAGTTGCCGAGTTATCACTTGGTCCTGCCCTAGCTTGATTGCTCTGGAAAGTGCAGTTCCTTCTCCATAACCAACCTTACTCCATGGGTCTCCACTGTCACTTGTAACATTCTGCTTCCTGTCCTACAGCTTTGATTTAAGGCAGGATGAGAGGAGAAGAGGAGGAACTGAAAAAGTGATGGCATTCATAGAGGCAAAAAGTTTCCACATTTTCAGTTGGACTCTTTTTATGGTATTATATTCTGAACCAAGGCCAATCCCTTTCCATCTGACAGAAAAATGCTGAGAATGTTTTAATTTTCTTCTTACTTGTTAAACACAAGAAGCATTTAACTTGGTAGACTGTAATGTTATATCCAATGTCCTTAATAAAATTGTAATGGATTCACTATTTAGATACTCTGGAAGAAATAGCCTGCCACTGGACAATAGAAACAATGATGCTTCTGCTGCATCTATCAACACGAAGAGATGGGCACGTCTATCAGAGCTGATTACAATCACTCCGGAATTGCTCTTAAAAAATAAAGTGGGAAATAGAAATCTGTAGTTACAAAGTTTCTCTGTCTTCCCTTTGACATGCCAATTTGTGAATGAACTCAAGATTTGAGCTCTAAAGGGCTACCTGAGTTTACTGGAAGAACTGGGGCAAGAGGAAATAACTTATCAGAAATTCTCCCTAATTTATCTTCATGGCCGCCTAGCATTGAAGGTGCAATGCTAGGCACCTTAAAAAGGAAAATAGGATTGTTTGATGGATGTAGCTCTGAGGAAGGAGATGTAAGTAGTGGCAGCAACTGCCTCTACCCATTTTCCTTCTCCTGATATTCTTGTGTAATATGCTGTTGTCTGAAATAACCTTTCCTTGTCACTCTTTATCAAATACTTCCATTTGTTTTCTCTATAGCACCTACTTACAGTCTGAAATGTTTATTTTTTTACCGCATGTTATTTATTACTCTCATTGGAATGTAAGCTTTGTGAGAGCATATATTTTATTCTGTAACTCCTGAATATAATTTGGTGCCTGACACAGAGTAGATTATAATAAACATTTGTGACTGAATATAAGGAAGAGCAAAAAGAAGAAAGAAAGAGAAACATGAGTATGAGAAGAAACACAGCAGGAAATATTGCTCTAAATAAAATGATGTGAGACATTAAAAGTAGCTCTTCCAATAGCAAAGGAATGTTATAGAAATAATGGTTCATTTTATAATTCTATAGAACTATACAAGGTCAGAGGAGAAGAATGCTTTATATAAGGTTAAGAAGAAAAGGTCACCAGTTTTGCAGCCCAAACAATATATGCACACATATCCATGTGCCTAAAACAGTTTCAACAGTATTTATATTTATATTAGAATTAGTATTCAAGAGTACAACTGGAACATAGTATTAGTAAGGGCAATATATTCGAAGGCTCAGAACATTGTGGGAGTGCTATTGTTTGAATGTATCCCCCAAGGTTTGTGTGATAAAAACCTAATTTTCAATGCAACAGTGTTAATGTCACTATTAAAACATTAATGTCACTATTTTTGGAATGGGTTCTTATAAAAGTAAATTCAGCCCTTTCTTAAACTGTCTTGCCTTTGTGTCTTTCTCCATGGGAAGAAGGCCTGGACCAGATTCTGATTTCCTGATGCTGGACTTCCCAGTCTCCAAGACTGTGAGAAATAGATTTCTTTTCTTTATAAATTATCCAGTTTGTAAAATTCTATTACAGCAACACAAAATGGACTAAAATGGGAATAATCTTTTGAAAAACTTTTTGGAACACAATTTGATCCATCTAGCTTCTAATAGATAAAGATGTTGAGGAGTGATTGTGGTAAAAAGAAAGAGAATGTAAAAAGAGAGAGAGTGGTGAAAAGAAAGAGAACAAAACAAAGGAGGCAGGCTGGGATTTTATAATAAAAGAAATAGAGATAAAATTAAATGGAGAAGAAGATACGATAACAAAATTTGCTCTCAAGGCACTACAGACATGTTAGGCAGAAAGGGCTTTCATTCAGGTAAGTAGGTGCTTATTTAATCATTGAAGCAGGAAGAAGCAAAGGTAGGGATGGCTGTCGCTAGTTGTCAGATTTGCTTCTAGCCTTCAGAGAATCAGAAAATTGCTACTGCTGCTTTCTTCTTCTTCTTCTTCTTCTTCTTCTTCTTCTTCTTCTTCTTCTTCTTCTTCTTCTTCTTCTTCTTCTTCCTTCTTCTTCTCCTTCTCCTTCTGCTCTTCCTCTTCCTCCTCCTCCTCCTTCTTCTCCTTCTGCTGCTGCTTCTTTTTTTTTTTTTTTTTTTTTTTTTTTTTTTTTTTTTTTTT
>NW_022319501.1:3780-3849 GCF_002776525.5 Piliocolobus tephrosceles
TTTTTTTTTTTTTTTTTTTTTTTTTTTTTTTTTTTTTTTGAGACAGAATATTGCTCTGTCACCCAGGCT
>NW_022319502.1:0-69 GCF_002776525.5 Piliocolobus tephrosceles
AGCCTGGGTGACAGAGCAATATTCTGTCTCAAAAAAAAAAAAAAAAAAAAAAAAAAAAAAAAAAAAAAA
>NW_022319502.1:169-3849 GCF_002776525.5 Piliocolobus tephrosceles
AAAAAAAAAAAAAAAAAAAAAAAAAAAAAAAAAAAAAAAAAGAAGCAGCAGCAGAAGGAGAAGAAGGAGGAGGAGGAGGAAGAGGAAGAGCAGAAGGAGAAGGAGAAGAAGAAGGAAGAAGAAGAAGAAGAAGAAGAAGAAGAAGAAGAAGAAGAAGAAGAAGAAGAAGAAGAAGAAGAAGAAGAAAGCAGCAGTAGCAATTTTCTGATTCTCTGAAGGCTAGAAGCAAATCTGACAACTAGCGACAGCCATCCCTACCTTTGCTTCTTCCTGCTTCAATGATTAAATAAGCACCTACTTACCTGAATGAAAGCCCTTTCTGCCTAACATGTCTGTAGTGCCTTGAGAGCAAATTTTGTTATCGTATCTTCTTCTCCATTTAATTTTATCTCTATTTCTTTTATTATAAAATCCCAGCCTGCCTCCTTTGTTTTGTTCTCTTTCTTTTCACCACTCTCTCTCTTTTTACATTCTCTTTCTTTTTACCACAATCACTCCTCAACATCTTTATCTATTAGAAGCTAGATGGATCAAATTGTGTTCCAAAAAGTTTTTCAAAAGATTATTCCCATTTTAGTCCATTTTGTGTTGCTGTAATAGAATTTTACAAACTGGATAATTTATAAAGAAAAGAAATCTATTTCTCACAGTCTTGGAGACTGGGAAGTCCAGCATCAGGAAATCAGAATCTGGTCCAGGCCTTCTTCCCATGGAGAAAGACACAAAGGCAAGACAGTTTAAGAAAGGGCTGAATTTACTTTTATAAGAACCCATTCCAAAAATAGTGACATTAATGTTTTAATAGTGACATTAACACTGTTGCATTGAAAATTAGGTTTTTATCACACAAACCTTGGGGGATACATTCAAACAATAGCACTCCCACAATGTTCTGAGCCTTCGAATATATTGCCCTTACTAATACTATGTTCCAGTTGTACTCTTGAATACTAATTCTAATATAAATATAAATACTGTTGAAACTGTTTTAGGCACATGGATATGTGTGCATATATTGTTTGGGCTGCAAAACTGGTGACCTTTTCTTCTTAACCTTATATAAAGCATTCTTCTCCTCTGACCTTGTATAGTTCTATAGAATTATAAAATGAACCATTATTTCTATAACATTCCTTTGCTATTGGAAGAGCTACTTTTAATGTCTCACATCATTTTATTTAGAGCAATATTTCCTGCTGTGTTTCTTCTCATACTCATGTTTCTCTTTCTTTCTTCTTTTTGCTCTTCCTTATATTCAGTCACAAATGTTTATTATAATCTACTCTGTGTCAGGCACCAAATTATATTCAGGAGTTACAGAATAAAATATATGCTCTCACAAAGCTTACATTCCAATGAGAGTAATAAATAACATGCGGTAAAAAAATAAACATTTCAGACTGTAAGTAGGTGCTATAGAGAAAACAAATGGAAGTATTTGATAAAGAGTGACAAGGAAAGGTTATTTCAGACAACAGCATATTACACAAGAATATCAGGAGAAGGAAAATGGGTAGAGGCAGTTGCTGCCACTACTTACATCTCCTTCCTCAGAGCTACATCCATCAAACAATCCTATTTTCCTTTTTAAGGTGCCTAGCATTGCACCTTCAATGCTAGGCGGCCATGAAGATAAATTAGGGAGAATTTCTGATAAGTTATTTCCTCTTGCCCCAGTTCTTCCAGTAAACTCAGGTAGCCCTTTAGAGCTCAAATCTTGAGTTCATTCACAAATTGGCATGTCAAAGGGAAGACAGAGAAACTTTGTAACTACAGATTTCTATTTCCCACTTTATTTTTTAAGAGCAATTCCGGAGTGATTGTAATCAGCTCTGATAGACGTGCCCATCTCTTCGTGTTGATAGATGCAGCAGAAGCATCATTGTTTCTATTGTCCAGTGGCAGGCTATTTCTTCCAGAGTATCTAAATAGTGAATCCATTACAATTTTATTAAGGACATTGGATATAACATTACAGTCTACCAAGTTAAATGCTTCTTGTGTTTAACAAGTAAGAAGAAAATTAAAACATTCTCAGCATTTTTCTGTCAGATGGAAAGGGATTGGCCTTGGTTCAGAATATAATACCATAAAAAGAGTCCAACTGAAAATGTGGAAACTTTTTGCCTCTATGAATGCCATCACTTTTTCAGTTCCTCCTCTTCTCCTCTCATCCTGCCTTAAATCAAAGCTGTAGGACAGGAAGCAGAATGTTACAAGTGACAGTGGAGACCCATGGAGTAAGGTTGGTTATGGAGAAGGAACTGCACTTTCCAGAGCAATCAAGCTAGGGCAGGACCAAGTGATAACTCGGCAACTAGTTGGTAGAAAAGTTAAGTCACCTGCATGGGTGAGTAAACAGGTAAAAATGTAGCCTAAATTTAGGCACAACAATAAGTCCCAGCTCCATGTCTCCACAACCTTTAAAAAAACTTGTAAGGATCAGATTAGGCAAAGGCAAGAAGAAAATTATTACTCCTCAGTTTCACCACTTTTATTTCCCTCACAGTGATTCTGAATATATCTGCTATAGTAGTTTTCTTATTTTAGGAAAAAAGAGGACTAAAGGAGGTGAGGGAAAGGGACAGTGTGCATCTGTGGGTGTGTGACTGGATAACGAGCCTGAATTAAATTTTGCAGGCTGATATATTCCACTGATTAAAAAAGCAATGGGGAGCTGGGTGTGAAGAGTGAGGGAGGGTGGTATATGGGAACTCTCTGTTCTTTCTGCTTAATTTTTTAGTAAACCTAAAACTGCTTTAAAAAATAAAGTCCATTAATTTTTTTAAAAGGTAAAGCAATGGGGTCCAAACATGTTGATTGATTTGTTCACTTACCAGTTAATAAACTAGTCCTGGCAGCAGTTAATAATCTATCAAAGTTGTTATTGCACTCCTGATTTTAAAACTTACATATGTCCATAATACATTTTTGTTAAATTTTGCCATGTTAACAAAAACCCACGATGGAGTCAAACCAGTTCCATGTTAGAAACTCACCATGAGGTAAAATTTCACTGAGACTTTTCTGCTTCTTTGATATGAAGAATTTATATATCCATTAAAATAAGTAAGCAAACCTCTTCACCATTTTGGAGACCAAGCAGAATGCCTGTTGTGGGGTGTTTCTCAGGAGGGAATTATTATGTAAAACAAAGGAGAGCTAGCTCATTCCTGCTCCACCAGTCTATCCAAAATTAACCAGAGTTGTCCTACAGGGGAGATTCGGAGGAAGCGTCAGGATACACAGAATCTAACGTATGAGTGGGTTGTAAAGAAAAGGAATTTGTCTTTGAAGCGAAAAATGTTTTTCAGATAAGGTGATTGATAGGGAATTTTCATTACTAACAGTTTGCTTTCTGTTGATAGCCTGGCTTCTCAGTGTTGAAAGCCTATGTTGATCCTTTTATCAGCATACTTGAATGCTCACATGTAAGGCACTCAAATATGAAATATAACTACTAAAGATATGGCATTAAAGAAATGCTTTATTATTAAACTATTTGCAATTACCGAACTCTCATATGTCTTTCATTTCTACAATATTTAAGATCTGTTTTTTCAATCCAGAGAGTTCTAAACCTATTACAGGGCTCAGAAATTCTTATAAACAAACATCAGAAGGATCAGAAGTTTGAAGATGTCAACAGACATTACATATCCCAAAAGATATCCATTTTT
>NW_022319503.1:0-3688 GCF_002776525.5 Piliocolobus tephrosceles
GCTCTGAAACTAGTTCAGATTCCAATGGACAAGAGAAAAATGGATATATTTTGGGATATGTAATGTCTGTTGACATCTTCAAACTTCTGATCTTTCTGATGTTTGTTTATAAGAATTTCTGAGCCCTGGAAAAGGTTTAGAACTCTCTGGATTGAAAAAAAAGATCTTAAACATTGTAGAAATGAAAGACATATGAGAGTTCTGTAATTGCAAATAGTTTAATAATAAAGCATTTCTTTAATGCTGTATCTTTAGTAGTTATATTTCATATTTGAGTGTCTTACATGTGAGCATTCAAGTATGCTGATAAAAGGATCAACATAGGCTTTCGACACTGAGAAGCCAGGCTATCAACAGAAAGCAAACTGTTAGTAATGAAAATTCCCTGTCAATCACTTTATCTGAAAAACATTTTTCACTTCAAAGACAAATTCCTTTTCTTTACAACCCACTCATACGTTAGATTCTGTGTATCCTGACGCTTCCTCAGAATCTCCCATGTAAGACAACTCTGGTTAATTTTGGATAGACTGGTGGAGCAGGAATGAGCTAGCTCTCCTTTGTTTTACATAATAATTCCCTCCTGAGAAACACCCCACAACAGGCATTCTGCTTGGTCTCCAAAATGGTGAAGAGGTTTGCTTACTTATTTTAATGGATATATAAATTCTTCCTATCAAAGAAGCAGAAAAGTCTCAGTGAAATTTTACCTCATGGTGAGTTTCTAACATGGAACTGGTTTGACTCCATCGTGGGTTTTCGTTAACATGGCAAAATTTAACAAAAATGTATTATGGACATATGTAAGTTTTAAATTCAGGAGTGCAATAACAACTTTGATAGATTATTAACTGCTGCCAGGACTAGTTTATTAACTGGTAAGTGAACAAATCAATCAACATGTTTGGACCCCATTGCTTTACCTTTTAAAAAATTAATGGACTTTATTTTTTAAAGCAGTTTTAGGTTTACTACAAAATTAAGCAGAAAGAACAGAGAGTTCCCATATACCACCCTCCCTCACTCTTCACACCCAGCTCCCCATTGCTTTTTTAATCAGTGGAATATATCGGCCTGCAAAATTTAAGTCAGGCTCATTATCCAGTCACACACCCACAGATGCACACTGTCCCTTTCCCTCACCTCCTTTAGTCCTCTTTTTTCCTAAAATAAGAAAACTACTATAGCAGATATACTCAGAATCACTGTGAGGGAAATAAAAGTGGTGAAACTGAGGAGTAATAATTTTCTTCTTGCCTTTGCCTAATCTGATCCTTACAAGTTTTTTTAAAGGTTGTGGAGACATGGAGCTGGGACTTATTGTTGTGCCTAAATTTAGGCTACATTTTTACCTGTTTACTCACCCATGCAGGTGACTTAACTTTTCTACCAACTAGTTGCCGAGTTATCACTGGGTCCTGCCCTAGCTTGATTGCTCTGGTAAGTGCAGTTCTTTCTCCATAACCAACCTTACTCCATGGGTCTCCACTGTCACTTGTAACATTCTGCTTCCTGTCCTACAGCTTTGACTTAAGGCAGGATGAGAGGAGAAGAGGAGGAACTGTAAAAGTGATGGCATTCATAGAGGCAAAAAGTTTCCACATTTTCAGCTGGACTCTTTTTATTGTATTATATTCTGAACCAAGGCCAATCCCTTTCCATCTGACAGAAAAATGCTGAGAATGTTTTAATTTTCTTCTTACTTGTTAAATACAAGAAGCATTTAACTTGGTAGACTGTAATGTTATATCCAATGTCCTTAATAAAATTGTAATGGATTCACTATTTAGATACTCTGGAAGAAATAGCCTGCCACTGGACAATAGAAACAATGATGCTTTTGCTGCATCTATCGACACAAAGAGATGGGCACGTCTATCAGAGCTGATTACAATCGCTCTGGAATTGCTCTTAAAAAATAAAGTGGGAAATAGAAATCTGTAGTTACAAAGTTTCTCTGCCTTCCTTTTGATGTGGCAATTTGTGAATGAACTCAAGATTTGAGCTCTAAAGGGCTACCTGTCTGAGTTTACTGGAAGAACTGGGGCAAGAGGAAATAACTTATCAGAAATTCTCCCTAATTTATCTTCATGGCCGCCTAGCATTGAAGGTGCAATGCTAGGCACCTTAAAAAGGAAAATAGGATTGTTTGATGGATGTAGCTCTGAGGAAGGAGATGTAAGTAGTGGCAGCGACTGCCTCTACCCATTTTCCTTCTCCTGATATTCTTGTGTAATATGCTGTTGTCTGAAATAACCTTTCCTTGTCACTCTTTATCAAATACTTCCATTTGTTTTCTCTATAGCACCTACTTACAGTCTGAAATGTTTATTTCTTTACCGCATGTTATTTATTACTCTCATTGGAATGTAAGCTTTGTGAGAGCATATATTTTATTCTGTAACTCCTGAATATAATTTGGTGCCTGAAACAGAGTAGATTTTAATAAACATTTGTGACTGAATATAAGGAAGAGCAAAAAGAAGAAAGAGAAACATGAGTATGAGAAGAAACACAGCAGGAAATATTGCTCTAAATAAAATGATGTGAGACATTAAAAGTAGCTCTTCCAATAGCAAAGGAATGTTATAGACATAATGGTTCATTTTATAATTCTATAGAACTATACAGGGTCAGAGGAGAAGAATGCTTTATATAAGGTTAAGAAGAAAAGGTCACCAGTTTTGCAGCCCAAACAAGGTATGGACACATATCCATGTGCCTAAAACAGTTTCAATAGCATTTATATTTATATTAGAATTAGTATTCAAGAGTACAACTGGAACATAGTATTAGTATGGGCAATATATGCGAAAGCTCAGAACATTGTGGGAGAGCTATGGTTTGAATGTATCCCCCAAGGTTTGTGTGATAAAAACCTAATTCTCAATGCAACAGTGTTAATGTCACTAATAAAACATTAATGCCACTATTTTTGGAATGGGTTCTTATAAAAGTGAATTCAGCCCTCTCTTAAACTGTCTTGCCTTTGTGTCTTTCCCCATGTGAAGAAGGCCTGGACCAGATTCTGATTTCCTGATGTTGGACTTCCCAGTCTCCAAGACTGTGAGAAACAGATTTCTTTTCTTTATAAATCATCCAGTTTGTAAAATTCTATTACAGCAACAAAAAATGGACTAAAATGGGAATAATCTTTTGAAAAACTTTTTGGGACATAATTTGATCCATCTAGCTTCTAATAGATAAAGATATTGTGGATGGATGAGGAGTGATTGTGGTAAAAAGAAAGAGAATGTAAAAAGAAAGAGAGAATGGTGAAAAGAAACAGAACAAAACAAAGGAGGCAGGCTGAGATTTTATAATAAAAGAAATAGAGATAAAATTAAATGGAGAAGAAGATACGGTAACAAAATTTGCTCTCAAGGCACTACAGACATGTTAGGCAGAAAGGGATTTCATTCAGGTAAGTAGTTGCTTATTTAATCATTGAAGCAGGAAGAAGCAAAGGCAGGGATGGCTGTCGCTAGTTGTCAGATTTGCCTCTAGCCTTCAGAGAATCAGAAAATTGCTACTGCTGCTTTCTTCCTCCTCCTCCTCCTCCTCCTCCTCCTCCTCCTCCTCCTTCTTCTTCTTCTTCTTCTTCTTCTTCTTCTTCTTCCTCTTTTCTTCTTCTTCCTCTTTTCTTCTTCTTCTTCTTCTTCTTCTTCTTCTTCTTCTTCTTCTTCTT